>NC_060159.1:23585241-23617877 GCF_021292245.1 Micropterus dolomieu | reverse complement strand
CAACGGCTAGAGAGGTTTTTGTTTATCTTTTTTCAAGTAGTTTAGTAATCCCCCACGTAGGAGGGATCTCTTTTTGTTATATTTGGTTCTTTGTTTTACGCAGCACCCACTTGCCCATTTTCTGTTTGACTAATTTGTGTGCATCCGACTGCTTAATAAATAATCTTTCCACCCATACCAAATCCATCTGGTTTATGTTTACGTCTCTCCTACCCCTAGACAGCGGGGACGTAACACCTGCATTCATGATTATGGTAATTAAGTAAATATGACTTTTAAATAAGAAGAAAATCTAGTTGGAGCAACTAAATTGTATGAGTATTCAAATTAAACACTTGTCTTTAAGCTATCAACAATTAAGTAAGTTGTACTAGAAATTGTCTTTGATTGTAGAGGAAAAGCTAATTCCCCTAACTCAATATAGTTTGTTTGTTCAATATCATTTCAACAGAAGTTGTCATAACTCAAATAGATTAATGGAAACTGTTGCCTTAATTTTTTTTGTTGAGACTAAACATTTGTTTTTAAAGTGTGGGTACAGGTAACGTCATTTTAAGAAAAACTGCTGTTGAAGGTTAGCTAACGCAATGGAAACACAGGTAGCATATCCTCCTGAAAGGTCCAAGGTCATCTCCACAGTTTTGAGCGTGTTAAGCTCCAGGTTGATCTGACCGCACCAGAGAGCCAGCTGATCGACCTCCCGTCTGTAGGCCGACTTGTCACCGTCCCAGATGAGGCCGATGATCGTTGTGTCGTCAGCGAACTTCAGGACCCGTATTCATAAAAAATCTTAATGCAAAGAGTAGCTCCTAGTGACAAAATTCTTAGAAATGTGGGCGTTTACTCTTACAATTAGAAGAAAAAATCCTGCTAAAGAAAAACGTAATTCAGAAAGCATCTTAACCCTTAAAAGAGGTCTTAAGGTCAAAATTGTTAGGAGCACGGACGAGGACTTTTAAGAGGCTTAAGAGTTTCTTTAATAGAGGAGAAAATGGCAGAAAGACGAAGAGGGAGAAGAAATGTGTTGCAGACAATGGATGACAGTGAATTAATCAGACGCTATAGATTAGATCGTGCAGGGATCATGTTTGCGACTGATTTTATTAGAGACGCGCTAACATCTCCGACACAGCGCAGGAATGCCATATCAAATACCTTATAGGAAATTAACAGCATGGTAAATAAAAAACAGGATTTATATACAAATAGGTCAAATAGGAAATATTAGGGATGTAATTTCCAAAGTGAAGGCTTAGAGTAGAACTTATACTTAAAATCACTCTTTTTCCTTCTTGGACAACCAACCAATCACAATTCAAAAGATTGTGTCATACATAGCAACGGGGTCAACCCCGCCTCCTCACTAAGATGAAAGTTTCTGTCTTTTCCTTGCTCAGAGTTGCTCTCAGATCAGTCCCTGATCGCTCTTAAGCTAAGACTCCTACGTAAAAATTTTTAAGCTAAATTAAGAGTTTTCTGAGAGGATTCTTAGAATCTTTATGAATACGGGCCCTGGAGTTTGACAGATGGGTCTCCTGATGTGCAGTCTTTGGTGTAGAGGGAGAAGAGCAGTGGGGAGAGCACACACCCCTGGGGGTCGCCAGTGCTAATAGTCCAGGTGCTGGATGTGATGTTCCCCAGTCTCACCCGCAGACTCCTGTCAGTCAGGAAGTTTGTGATCCACTGACAGGTGGAGGCTGGCACAGTGAGCTGGGTGAGTTTGGTGCTGAGGATGTCCAGGATGATGGTGTGGAACGCTGAGATGAAGTCCACGAACAGGATCCTTGCATATGTCCCTGGAGAGTCCAGGTGTTGCAGGATGTGACGCAGACCCAAGTTGACTGCATCATCCACAGACCTGTTAGCCCTGTAGGCAAACTGCAGGGGGTCCTGCAGGGGGTCCAGCAGGGGGTCCAGCAGGGGGCCTGTAATGTCCTTCAGGTGGGCCAACACCAGTCTTTCAAAGTACTTCATGACTACAGATGTCAGGGCGACAGGCCTGTAGTCATTTAGTCCAGAGATGGAGGGTTTTTGGGGGACCGGGATGACTGTGGAGCGTTTGAAGCAGGAGGGAACTTCACACAGCTCCAGTGATTTGTTGAAGATCTGTGTGAAGATGGGGGCCAGCTGGTATGCACAGACTTTCAGGCAGGATGGAGACACACCGTCTGGGCCAGGAGCCTTCCTGATCTTCTGCCTTTGGAAGAGGTGACGCAGGATCGTTGGCTGCAAAGCTGTTTTTTAGCTTTTCAGCATAGCATTTCTTTGCTGCTTTGACCTCTTTAGTCAGAGTGTTCCTGGCCTGCTTGTACAGGACTCTGTTCCCACTTCTGAAGGCCTCCTCCTTGGTCTGACGAAGCTGCCCGAGTTTCGCTGTGAACCAGGGTTTTTGGTTGTTGTATGTGCGGAAGGTTTTAGTCGGCACCAATTTTATGAAAGTATCGTAATAATAGTTGAAGTTGATTTGTGTGACTGTGGTGTCTCGCCTCAAGTACTTTTTGCTGCCAATACTTTTGCACTTTAAGTACAATTTTGAATAGGGTTAAAATAGTTTATACAGCTTCTGCATTTAAACATCAATGCACCCATGAACGTCAAATTAGCCTTGCTTATATAGAGAGCCAATCAATGTATTTTATTGCAATGACAAAAGACCACACATCCAGCCTGCACTGTTGAAAAATCTGTATTTATTAATGATTTACAAAAGGCTAAACATGAAACCATTTAAATGATTCAGTTAATTTTCAAACCTAAAAAGGAGTAGTTGTGGGGGTAGAGAGGCGAGGAGACACATCTGTAGTGTTTTTACAGGTCGGTTATTGATTACAGCATCTTATCTCATCATGTAGAATCTGTTTTAGTGGAGGCTCCTGGAGAGACAAAATGAAATAAATCCACACACAGGATGGAGTCACTCAAACAAACTGCAGAAGAGAGATACATTTGAAACATCACTATATTTTAAAAATCTTTTTTTGTTTTTTTTGTTTTTTTTTAAACTGGGGGACACACCGGGGTTTGAAGTGCGTTCCTTTTCCATGTCAGCAGAGCAGCAGCGGTGGTGGTGAATGTGATTATGGAAATTGTGTATATATATTTGTACAATCACAATTCTGTCACCTTGACTCCAGTCCTTAAAAAAAAAACAAAAAAAAAAAAAGCCATCATCAGGATCTCCCCGAACTACAGCTGGTGTAAAAACAGAGCACTTTTCTGTCTCTAATGCAGAAGAACACAGATCACCACCACAGTACGAGAGGTCCCAAATGTAATCCACTTCTCAAAACAGTTTGTAGATACATATTAATAAAAGTTTTTGTGCAAGTATGCCCCCCCCCCCACAAGGTTTGAAATAAATATCTGTAAAGCAAACAAGGACTTAAAGAGTAGTTTTAATTTCTTTTTCTTTTATTCTGAAAACCAACATTAATTAATCACATTGTGAGTGAAATAAATCCTTTTTCTGGCTTGAATATAGGGTTCAATCAGTCAAATTAATCTCACACAACTTGACTTTTAGATTTAAAATAAAGTTAACTCAGATTTTGGAACATTTTGAACTGCACTGACAGTGAGGAGCAGCGGGGGAGGCGGTCCAGTTTTAGCAGAAGTTCCTGTTCTATCACCAAAATGCGGTTAAGTCACATTAGTTTTGCAGTTTTTAGTAGCCTGGCAGGTTTCTACAGTAGTAAAAGAGTGAGACAGCTGTGAACCCAAATATTTACAGTAATGCTGTGCAATTAAAGATCCTTCTCTGGACTGTACGATCCTCCTCTGGAGAATCTTTCAGAGTTTATCTAAAACATCACAAAAGATAAAACAAAATAAAACCCCATGCTTTCTTGCTACGGAATGAAAATAACAGTGTTTCCACTCACTGAGGATTCAATTAAAAAATAATAAAATAAAAATAAAAGATTGGTCTGGAGCTCAACTGTGGGCATTTCTGCTGGCAAGAGCATAAAATAACATAAAATTGTTCATATTTTAGTGAGTTATTTAAAAAAACAAAATGAGAATAAACCTCTCCTTACGTTGCCCAAAGAACCATTTCATAAAAAAAAAAATATATCCCCCTTTGTCATGTGATTCTCAAATTCTCACTAGATACAATTAAAACTTTTTTACAGTGCTTTATCATTATATATCTTTGACAGACCTTAACGAGGGGAAGAAAATTTTAAGCCATAAATGTCTCTCCTATTGCAACGATATAGCTACGTCGAAAAGGTCCAGTTATTGAATGATTAAAATAAAAAAGGTGGGAACAACACAAACAGGAGGAGACGGTCAGTGGTAGGGAAGCGAGCGCCGACTCTCTTCTTTTGTCCCAGGAGCACCTTGGTGATGTCATCGTTAAGGCGGTCGCTGGGATGGTGAAAGGCTCGGTGTCTACTTGGTGTTGAGCTCGTTCTCCAGCTCCATGAGTTTGCGTGAAGCTTTGACCTTGTTGGAAACCTCCTTCCCCTGAGAGAAGAGACGCTGGCGCTCCTTGAAGGTCAGACTCTCCGGAGCGCCGCTGGGGATCGAGTTCTCCTGCTCCTGACTGCAAAACACACAGGAGGAGGTTAGAAACTACATTACTAATAGTATAACATACTACTTTAAAAAAAAATTAAAAAGTATATACACTGCTCAAAAAAATAAACAACACAATGTAACTCCAAGTCAATCACACTCCTGTGAAATCAAACTGTCCATTTAGGAAGCAACACTGATTAACAATCAGTTTCACATGCTGTTGTGCAAATGGAATAGACAACAGGTGGAAATTATAGGCAATTAGCAAGACACCCCCACTAAAGGAGTTGTTCTGCAGGTGGTGACCACAGACCACTTCTCAGTTCCTATGCTTCCTGGCTGATGTTTTGGACACTTTTTCACTCTAGTGGTAGCATGAGACGGAGTCTACAACACACACACGTGGCTCAGGTAGTGCAGCTCATCCAGGATGGCACATCAATGCGAGCTGTGGCAAGAAGGTTTGCTGTGTTTGTCAGCGTAGTGTCCAGAGCACGGAGGCGCTACCAGGAGACAGGCCAGTAGGAGGGCAACAACCCAGCAGCAGGACCGCTACCTCCGCCTTTGTGCAAGGAGGAGCAGGAGGAGCACTGCCAGAGCCCTGCAAAATGACCTCCAGCAGGCCACAAATGTGCATGTGTCTGCTCAAACGGACAGAAACAGACTCCATGAGGGTGGTATGAGGGCCCGACGTCCACAGGTGTGCTTACAGCCCAACACCGTGCAGGACGTTTGGGCATTTGCCAGAGAACACCAAGATTGGTAAATTCGCCACTGGCGCCCTGTGCTCTTCACAGATGAAAGCAGGTTCACACTGAGCACATGTGACAGACGAGACAGAGTCTAAATCCAATTGAGCACATCTGAGACATCATGTTTCGCTCCATCCACCAACGCCACGTTGCACCACAGACTGTCCAGGAGTTGGCGGATGCTTTAGTCCAGGTCTGGGAGGAGATCCCTCAGGAGACCATCCGCCACCATCAGGAGCATGCCCAGGCGTTGTAGGGAGGTCATACAGGCACGTGGAGGCCACACACACTACTGAACCTCATTTTGACTTGTTTAAAGGACATTACATCAAAGTTGGATCGGCCTGTAGTGTGGTTTTCCACTTTGATTTTGAGTGTGACTCCAAATCCGGCTGTTGACCAACACTTTTGGAAACACCTTTCTCTGTAAAGCCATGTGAGTAAAAACATGTCTGGTGCTGCAAGTTATGCAGGCTTATGGTGCATTCATGTGGTATCGGAATAACCGTAAAAATTACTTCCTGACTGGGAAAAGGCCCCATAAGACGGAACAACAACTCAGAAAATCAGAAAATTTTGGTACGAGTTGCTGACATAATACACACATGGTTGATAGTAAGAAACTTTTGACTAATGGTGCAAAATCACATACTGCATATAGATTTTTTGCTAGCATATCATTTGTAATACGGTATTAGGTTAAAATGGTTAGTTTGCTGTCCATGTAGCGTTACCTAGATGACTGTTTATACACTATGATAAAGCTAATCCAACACATCTTTGTAGTAGCGTCCATGTTGTCCCACATTCATACTTAAAAGGATATGAACACACACTGAATTCGGAAGAACAACTTCACAACTTGGGAAATGGGACTATCTGAGGAGCTTATACAAAACCTGGCATGTTTAGGGGAATTAGTCCTTCAAATGAGAAACCAGAGAACAGAAAAAGAAAAATCTCACCTCTTCGTCCATTTGTCTCGTGGGTCGTTGTAGACTTCACCTGATCCTACAACTCCTGCTGAGTTTCCAGTGTACGAGTTAAATCCTGTGCGAGGTTTAGGAGTCACACAGCAGATATGAGATATGAGTCAGCATCGTTCATATACAGCTTTTATTACCCCAAAACATCTGAGATAGAAGCTGCTGGTTGACGGCTGTCAGGACCTCTGGTACCCGTCTCCCATTAGTTCCATACCTTTGAGGGAATTTCAGGCATTTCAATCAACACAGGTACCTTTTTTAAAAACTACGTATTATTTTCCCACAACCGTTTTCGACTATTGACCAGAGACCCTGGTCACCAGTAACCAGCAGCTTCTCCAGTCGACATCACTTCATTTTCCCACAGACCAGCCTGAGCAGAAGGAAGGAAGACAGGGAACGAGTTCTGGAGAAACATTAGGCAGAAACAGTCAAGATCTCAGTTAACTACAGCAGCGAGCAGAGAGAAGAGGAAGCGTTAAAAAGCTGTTAAGGGGGCATTCCAAAGCAGCAAAAATGGTCTGTGGAAGTGTGGGTGGGATCTGTGGCCGAGGTCACCATCAAACATGTCTGACCTTACGTGCTAATGATCAGGAGCCCCGTCTTTTGGGGTTATTTAGTGCCACTTTAGTGCCTCTTCCATTTTGGTATGGCTGACAAAATACCTGCTGCACCTCAAAACTCACAGCTAAGTTTATCAGCACTTTTATAAATGTGTCTGCCTATGACGTATACATGTATTTAGCATTTCTTGCTGAAATAAATCCTTAATTAGGTCTGGTGACATGTAAACCAAGATTACTAGTCCAGCTCTATAGTTAGCTTCAATGCAACTGTATTTACATTATACAAAATATTTGAACTGGAAATTCATAAATATAACAGCCAATTTAAGAGTAAAAACTTATGTCCTGGCTGATATGGGTTAAAGCCCATGGAACGGACATGGGTGGAGGGTGACCCAGACCTTTGACCCCAAAGGAGACGTTAATCAGTTGGCTCATGTGTCCCTGTGTCTTTACAAACCCCAGCAACGTCCAGGCTAAAAAAAAAAAAAAAAAGGAAAAAAAAGAGACACAGCCGGAGCCAGATCTTCACAACTATGTGACCCAGATGTCTGCAGATTTTTATTTCCAAACGAATACTACAGCAGGAAAGAAAAACGATTAGTTCCACCCTGCTGGGGTTATATAATCTCTTATACAACTCTGGCTGAAGTATTTCTCTTATTGCCAACAAATCACAGGAAAAGACCAAAACCTACAAAGATTAAACTAATCAAGGTGTGTGTGTGTGTGTGTGTGTGTGTGTGTGTGTGTGTGTGTGTGTGTGTAAAGCCTGATATCTTCTGTGTCTTAGAGCTCCATTGTTACAGTGAGCCTCACTGTTGAGTGACATGCTGAGTATATTTGCAGCAAAAAATCGAGTATGTTAAGTAGAGCCAGATCTGAGCAAGTGCATGAGAGACTTTCTCTGGCTGAGCTGACTGACTTCCTGTTGGTTCCCTGCTCACGTGAATGGGATAAAATAATTTGCTGCTGCGGCCCTTTGAAAAGTTTTGACGTTTATTGGACTTAACCAATTAAATTCTGATGATACAAAAGTAATTTGCACAGGCTTTTCTTTTAACAGCTGTGTATGGAAGAAAGTATTTTTGGGCCAGTGAGTGTCACCTCATCCTGCAATACCGAGTGTGGCCACCACAAAGTGCTGTTCCTGGGGGCTCAGTATCTCCTCACTCTAGCACCAAATGTGTTTTAATCTGTAGATGTAGAGAGTCTCCAACAAATAAGCTATTTGCTCTTGTTTGAGTGACGACGTGTTGCCAAGCTGTTAATATTCTTGGTTTAGGGTTTTAATGGGATTTGTTGACAGAAAAATACAGAATAATCCCAGCCTTATCCCTTTTAAAGTTGCAAGATTTTCCTCTAGTGACAACATGGCATTACACTGGTCAACGCCTTCAACCAATGAGCAGGAGGTAATCAGAGTTGTGTGTTTAAATTAAGAATAAAAACCTGCAGACTCTCTTCACAGCACATTCTTTGACACCGCAGGCTGGGAGAAAACACTGGATCAAAACAGTAGAGTTCTCTCTCTCTTGTTGTGCTAAGTATTGAAAACAGCGGTTGAATCCCACCAAATGACGGCAGGTAACAACCTAGGACTTTAAAAATTCAACATCTAGTCTCAACTCTACTTGGTTGTGTTTCAAAAAAACACAACTTGGGAGTCCAAATGCATGTTGGTCTTGTGTTTCAGATGAAATGGAAGGGGGGGGGGGGGCTGTGCTGGTACAGTTCAGATGCAGACACAGTGACAGGGTGTGAACCCAGATGGATTCTTCCAGCTGGCAGATCCTAGGCCCCCCTCTTTGGGTTTTATTGCGCGAAAGCAGAGAGAGATCTGAAGTATAGTTTGGGACGGGATCAAGCCAGGTCCCACTTCAGCCCCAAACCACATAAACACAAACTGGCAGAGAACAAAGTAACCACAGAGAAACAACTCTTGTTCAAGGCCAGAAACATTCCTCTGTGGAGCCAAAAGAGATGGAAAATTACACTTCTGGCACAGTGATTGAAAATTCTTCAGATTCACAAAAGAGGTCACTGGCTTTTCGTGGATTCTCAAAGGTTGTGAATGTTTTCATTTTACTCTGGTTCAGTTGTCTTGGAGGTCAGTGAAGTCTAAAAAAACCTCATTGTTTTTCTACACTAATACAGTTTTTGTAACAACACCCATCTCTGGGAATAATTTACTCTGTTCTTCCTTTGTAACTTTCTCTAGTTCAGGCACCTTCTGAGGCAAACTAGCATCAGCATGTTTTTTCTTGTGGTTGTATTCTGATTGCAAAAATATCTGCGTTTCAAGAAGAGCCCGCATTTTTATTAAAGTCAGACTCGAGCTTTCGGAGCTGCCAGCTGATCAAATCTCATTGAATACATTTGGAGATTCATATGTCAGGGAAGCCAGAGACTCAGGTGCCGCTCGGTCACCTGAACCTGCCGCAATGCCCTGTGGGAGTTGTAGTAAAAGGTTTAGTAAAGCTGCAGCGTTAGACAGCATCATCACAGCTACAGCAGAGACACAGACTGACAGGCGAAAAATGAAGGACAGCCGGATCAGCTGACAAGAGCTGAAAACAGGCAGACGACAGAGCACAAACAAAGAGTAAAATTAACAGACGGACCAACAGAGACTGGCAAAGTGGGAAGCAAATACATAAATAAGAAATAAATAAAGACAGCAGGGTGCAGCCTGGTGGAAGCTACGCACAGGCAGTAAAAAGCAATAGACATCAAGCCGGTTACTGGGGTGAGCTGCTGGCAGCCAGAGTGCAGTGTTGTGTTATGGTGTGTGTGTGTATTTTTGTGTGTGTGAGGGGTGGTGCAACATGCAGATTTTATTCCTAAGGGGTGGATGGGGTGGGGAAGGGCAGGTAAGGGTGAGGTTTTCCTGATTTGAGTAAAAAAAAAAATGCAACACAAAGTTCTCAATGAGGTCCTGGATGCATTTTAGTTTTCAATAAGCAGCAGCTAGGATGGAGAAGGTTTATGTTGAAGCTGTTTCCTGGACCTCAGGTAGTGATGACTTCAGACTGTACTGCATTCGGAGCTCTGTTTGTCTGTGGATGTTCAAACTGCTGGAATTTGGAGCTTCGCTAAGCCTTAATATGAAGTCTGCTTGTGACCACGTATCACTAAGACCCTATCATTTAACATTTTTCTGTACTAGTACCATTAGTATGAGTGTCAGTGCTGATACCAAAACATACCATTTTAGTACCATACTTTGATAATCATAAACATTTTCTTATATCAAAAAAAGCCAAATGTCTCAATGTTTAAAACTGACTTAAATCGGGAACAGAATCTGATCAAACAATACGTGAACAATATTACTAATCTGAACAGACATATGATGCCAGCTTATGCTCTGAAAGTTTTGGATACTCTTTCGGATGATGGCAAAAGAGTATGTGAGGTTCAATACCTGGCCCTAAATAACACAGGTTGTTCTTTCCTTGAATAAAACTTGGAATCTCCTTGCTACGCATGAGTCCAATATTTTTGGGTATATACCTTTAAAAAAGGCCTAAACCAAGTTAATTTATACTATCTTATTATGTGATTTTGAATATTTAACCATAATGGTTTACAAAAGACATTAAGGTAAAATCATAGTGGGATATTTTGGGAGCAAAAAACAAACAAAAAAAATTCTACACAGCTGCCAAATGACTTCAGCTTGAACCCTCTACTGTCAAGATATCGCTTTCCAACAATGAAGCCTGTGCTATGATACGTATCTTGACATAATATTTGACAAGGATAAACCAAGAAAAACAGCCTGTTTAATGTTTGTTCTACATTAAGAGAGACTACTTTTAACCTCGTGATACATTTGTTTCTTTTAGAAGGAACTATGGCCCGAGCACGACCTTTAAAACCTTGACTGTAAGCAGTTGTGATGGATAACTGCCACTAGGAGTCGCTGTGGTTTGAGCAGACTGAGTTATACAAAAGCTCAGAGTCAGATCCAGCGTGATGACAAGAAGATTTAGACCATTAGAAGGTTTTTAAACAGCCACAGACAAAGAGGAGGCCTCTCACTCAACACACTGCTGCTGTGTGCGCTTTTATGCATGTTTATGTTCATGAAATGAGAGCGAATTCTTTTGAATCGAGTGATTGATGGGTGTGTAAAGCCAATGGTGTGTCTCCTTCCCTTTAAAGCCAACACCGCTAAGCAGAGCCACGGGGCAGGAAAGGGGGGCAGGCAGGCAGACTGGCGGCTGACCTCGCCCCCCCCGTCCCAAGCAGCAACACACCAGACAAAAAGGAGGCGGCGAGCGACAACACCAACAGTACTATGATTGGCTCTGATGGGTCTCAATCTGCAGCAAAAAGTGGTGGCGTGATTATCGATTGCTTTTTCTGTTCGCTAGTGCTGATCGAGGGGGAGAGGGGTGATTGGAGGAAGTTGAGGAGGAGAAAAAAAACCATTACTGGGGACAGGAGGAGGTGTTCGAACAAACCAACATAAAAAAATACAAAACAAACAGTTGGATTTGCTTGAGGAGAGGGAGGGAAATTTCCACATATAAAAGAACAAACAAAACGATGAACTGATTGACGACAAAAAAATTTGGACGAAACATATAAAGAAGGAAAAAGTAGACGATGGAGATGAGAAGGCAGAACTCCTCTCTACTGAAAAAGAAGGTAAAAATATAAACAGAAAATAGCACTAAACTATGAAGGTAGTAAATAAAGAGATGAATGAATGAGAGGGAGGTATGGGAGCTGTAGAGGGCGCTGTGGCGAGCCTGACTCCTCTCTCCTCTCTCTGGGTCTACCTTTATAGCCTCCTGGGGGGATGGAGCTGGGTTTGGCAGGAAGGGGGGGACCTGTACTGTTGGAGTTGTTGACTGGCGGCTGGAACGAGCTAGACAGGAAGATGCCGTCAGAAACAGGGCGGGGTTTGCGCGCAGTGGGCGGCGGCTGAGGCTTGTTGTGATTGGTTGAGGCGGTGGCCGGGAGGTCGCCGTACGACTTCCGGGTCGCCGACAGCTTCACCTGACCTGATTGATAGCCGCCGCCACTTCCTGCTTTGGTGGCTTCCGTCCCTTCCTCCTCGTCTTCCTCATCGCCCGCGTAGGACACAAACTTGGCGGTGTAGAGCGTGTCAGGGGAGGTGACCTGGGTTTTGAGGTAGGAGGTGTTTCTCTGTGGGGGGGGCGGGGGGGTGTTAGTAGGGTTTTGGGGGGCGGGGGGTTGGTATTCCCGGGGTAGAGGGGGCCGATACAGACCGGCCGGCTCGTCAGGCGTCAGCAGCTTTCTCTCAGCCTCATCGTGCTGCCGGCGCCGCTCGGCCTCCAGGCGATTGTAGTACTCCTCCTCCTGTCTCCTCTGGGGGAGGGACAACCTGTTAGTAAGCTCCACTCTCATTGGCTCACACCTCAGTAATGGACACTAACTGGCTAATCAGACACAGCTGGGGATGTACTAAAACACAGCAACAAACTCCACTACTCTGCTTCTACCACAGGTAACACCACATCTGTTAGGACACCTGTCCACCAGTATAACAAGACTCCTCCGGGCCTCACTACACCTGCTCTAACTGGCCTTACAATATTTACAAGGTCCACCACGTCTACCAATTTGACAAACTGAAGCATTTGATAACTGATTCCAACAGATACTAGATCAGGGGCCCCATTTATAAACTGGTCAATGAATGTCCAATGACCAATGACTTAAAGTAGAAATACACAAAGTAACTAAATTATTTTATTCACAAAAAGGTCTGCACCATGAACTTCCTGTTGGGTATACTGAGCATACAGCTTGTTCACAAACAAAACTTAAAGGCTCCGAAAACCTACTTTCTCAATCAGCACTATTTCCTGTCAGCTGATGATACACGGAGCAACTTTTGCCATCAATGATAATGAGTAAAGATTACTACCGTAATCCCCTTCCCCCACCATTCTGCCACCGTCCCTATCTAAACATAGCCGGACTTGCCACTATCAAGATTGCCCAGCAACATTGCTCAAAAAGTTGCCCCGTGTATCATCAGCTTAACGGGTCCAACAACTCCACTAACCTGACAAGACACTGGAAGAAGATCCTGTTCCAACCGGTCCACACTACCTTAAAACCTGCTCTGACCCCTGGCAACACTAAACCAACTCTGCTTCCTGGACACCCTGTCTCTTCCACCATCTCCCCTTCCCTCATCACTGTGGGAGTGTATGCGTGTGTGCACAAACTACGTGTCCATATGTGCTTTGATTCTCTGTGTACACTCAGATTATACTATATGGTTTGTGGGTAGGTTTTTGATTCAAACCCACCCTGTCTCCAGCGGCTAAGCTCTAGTATCTACACTTCAGGGAGAGGTCTGTGATGTTACACATGAATCTACACTGGAGGAATGCGTTTAGATTTCTGGGTTTGGAGCTCGACCAGCTTCTCCGGGTCGCATGTGCTCAATCTCGCTGCTTCTGATGTCAGATTATCTTGGCGTTTTTGGTCCCGTTTTATTTTTGCTGAAGGCTGAATGTAGTCGAGATCATATAAGTCCTCAAAGAGGTAACCACTACGGGTCATCGCTAGAGCTGTGGATGTATCCGAGCTGCTTTTGATGGTTGAATCAGCCCAGTTGGAATCTGAAGAAACTGGGAGGGATTAGTGGGTGTGTGGGTTTGAATGAGTGGGTGGCTGCTGGGTTTCTGAATATGTACGGTATGGATGGCTGATGGCGGTAATGAGGCAGGTGGGTAGATTTCTGTGTATGTGTGCGTGTGTGTGAGCATGTGGTTTTGGGAAAATGTGGGAGGGTGGGCGGCATTCCCTAAACATAGTTTGTGAAGCGATGCTGGATGGAAATGGTAAACAACAAAATAAATAAATTAAAACCTGACAAAATCATAATTTCTTCCCCAAAAACTGAAATAACTTAACTTCCTGACGTACACCGACAACAACGACAACATGATGGGGGTCCCATGCTTACGGTGGGTGGGAGCACATAACATGACACAGCATCACATAGGGTGGGGGGTGCACAGGATGAGGACATGCAATTGGACATTTTTACAACAAACAGCAGATTAACAGTCACAACATCTTATAAACAATATCTTTAGGACAGTTAGGTCACTTACAAATATTTAACATTGCTAAAACTGTCTTAAGAAATAAACTGACTTAAACTAAGTTAAACCCACTCCGGGATTTTTACTTCAGTAAGTGATGAAATCTATTGCACAAAAGGAGCAATGCTCAATATATTAAAAAAATATATTTACATCTTTCTGTGGTGGAGTTTTTAAGTTTTGCCTCTGCCTGCACAGACGTTTAAACAACCAGTGGTGTCATCAGTGGACTACAGTTCACAGGACAAATGCACCAGGATAATGGCGTCATGGTAAAGACACAACAAACACACTGAACATGTTTGATTTAACACACAAGATGAGTGGGTGGGTGGACACAAGATCACACTACTGGTCATTTAAAACCTCCAAATATTTCCATTTTATAATACATATTAAAGGAAGAAGTAGCCTCTCCAAATTAACCAAGCAGCTTGAACAAAGGAAGAAGAAAACAGTGGCTTTGGAAAGTATTAAAACCCCTTCGCTTGTTGCAGACTTTACTTATTAAAATGAGATTTCAGTTTTTGATTGTAGAAGTAATTGCCAAAAGTAAAGTGTATTCAGACCCTTTGCATTTAAGTTGTGGTGGTTAAGATTATGGTGTGCTGAATTAATTACCAAAAAAGGTCAATTTAATTCATTTAAAATGAATAAAAAAGTGAATACTGACTACTACTTTCACTACCGTCACTGTACATCCTTGAGTTACTGATTGTTTTAAATCCATGAGCTAGTAAATGTCATCTACTTCTGATATAATGGAGGTGGGTATGTAATTTAGGATTTTATACACATGTTCATTCTCTTTTGACACGCGCAGCCAAGCTGATTGCACAACGCTTCTAGAAAGTAATTAACACAATCTTCCCGGAATGCGTTTTGAGAGATTTTACTATACTATTTTTTTTGTCTCGGTCTATTCAAATGAATAAATAAATGCCTTTTAAAACAGTTTGGGAAATATTTGTCCACTTTCTTGGCAAAGTCAGATGAAAAGATAAATGCCACTCCCATTTCTCTACTGTAAATATAAGGCTACCTTAGCTTAGCGCATTGACTGGAAACTGTGGGAAACAGCTAGCTTGACTTGGTCCGACAGTAGCACAATCTAGTTGCATCTCTAAAGTTCACAAATTACCACATTATATTCAGTTAATTTTATTTGTACAAAAACTGAAGAGCCGGACTATTTCTTGAAATTTAATAAGCGAATTTCCCAAAATACTCATTATTTTTAACTTCACACAGCTATTTAAACTATTTGGGATTAAATCTACTTTGTTTGTGCCACAAAATAATATATTTACTTAGTGCCAGCAGTCAAAATTCAATAGGTTTGGCTTTCAGAGGAAGACTAATGTAGAGTTTGTCTAAATACTATTTTAGCAGATATTTTATATTTTAAAACTTCTAACAGATTGGGCTAGACTCAGTAATGGCTTCATAAAGAAAACTTCCTAATCATTCTACAATCATTAGTTTTCATTATCTCCTGCAGTAAAGTTTCACAGACAGACAAACAGACCTTCTCCTCAGCCTCTCGTCTGGCTCTCTCCTCCTCCCTCCACCTCCTCTCCTCCTCCTGCTTTGCTCGCTCCTCCGCCTCCCGCTTACGAATCTCCTCCAGCTGCTGCTTACGTCGTCGCTCCTCGTCCTGCAACTGATCACACACACACACACACACACAAAGAACAACATGCCAAACGGCACGCAAAGACAGGCACACATGCAAACAAGGTAACAATTAGTACAACATTAATCTCAAGTCATTCATACCAAAACTCTGAGAACATTTCCACATCCAATTCCTCAGTTTAACTGCTTGGACACTAACATGTTGTGTGTGATAAGTGTAAGGTAGTTTGGATTTGTCTAACAGGACTGCTCCAGAGGGGAAGAGCAGTGTGCACTGCAAATGCACAGCACAGATCTCTCACACACACACACACAGAGCTAAACATGCCAACACCAACAACAACATGCAACAACAGTGACCGGAACAGGGCAACAAAAACAAAGACAGCCCCTCTTTCAGCTAAGGTGTATTTGTTTAGAGTGTATTGACAAAACGATCAATAAAGGAAGTACCTGCAGTAACTGCAAGCTTAACGGGCTGCTGCAGAAATGTTCTGAATACAGTACCATCCCAACACAAACCCAGTGGTGAAACACAGAAGATACAGACCTTTTCTCTGGGCTGGGTGGTGGTTAAAGGGTCAGTTCAACCAAATTACAAAACAACATATTCTGTCACTTACCCCTAGAGGGATCTGTCCATGCACAAACTGCATGATAAAAACTCTACTCAACCCACTGCAGTGAAAACAGGATTTTCTTTGTGGTGCTTAATTGAAAATGACTTTTACACTGTCAGTTTTCATTGAGACTCCAGGGTCAAATATTTTTAGAGATTTTTATATGGGATACATTATATAACACAATATACTATCACAGCATATTGTTTTTTTATTATTTTAAGTTGTGTTTTAGTTCATTAAATTTTTATATATACATATACGTATTGTGATATCATAATTGGTTTTGTGCATATCATTTCATGTTTTGTTTTTATTATTTTGATTTATGAGTTATTCATTTTAAATATTTCTAAATATCATTTTATTTAGACTTATTTTTTGTTTTTTTATGTGTTTTTATATGTGTTAAGTTAATTTAATTTTTTGTAATAATTTATGTATTTATTTATATTTCATTGTATATATTTTACTTATTTACATGTTTAAATTTTTATGTATTTTTTATAATAATTATTATTGTTATCATTATATAAACTATACAATCATTATTGCAATTATTTAAAAAAAAATAAAAATAAAAATCTGTATTGTGGTGCACAAAGAAACCTCAGAGATGGACACCTAAAACTTGGAACAAATAAACCCAAATATAACTTACAGATAAACCAGAACAAAAATAATTAAGTGAGAAAATGTGTGTTTTCTTTTGGTTGGACAGGCCCTTTAAAAAGTGAACATAAAGAGGCTCAGCTGGTCACATACAAATGGAGAGATGGATTCATGGACACCACAACATCATGATATAGCCCTGCGCAGGCATCGCCGGGGGCTCCTAGGACTATCATGCACGGCTATCGACCTGGACGCCCCCCATGATGCATTCAGCCATGCAGGCGCCACCTCCATATGCACTCAAAACATCACTGCTGACAAGAAGCACACTGACCTCAGCTCGGTTACTCTATAAACATGTAAAAATTTTCTTTTATGATTTGGAAGCACCAGGATTTCATTGGTAGGCAGCAGATTCACGCGTCGTCCCACAGCAGTTGTTTTGAGTGGACAAAGAGATGGACAGCTTCCCCAGCCAAACAACATCAAGCATCCCAGGACGGCCTCTCTTTAGCTAATCATGGCACAGCCCTGACTGCAACCCCGAGCCAACCCCCAATGAAACGACAAACACTAGTCCAGATGGGTGGGGAGAGACAGATAGGAAACACGGGCAGGTGGGCAGCCCAGACAAGAGAACAGGAAGTGATGTAAGGGCAAGGAGAGGATATTTGTCATTAACAGGAAGCACATACCAAGTCTAGAACAGAGATAGCTGGGACAGCATTCTGCTGCTGAAGAAGAAGAAGAGAATAGAGATTGAGAGAGGGGGCAGATAGGGAGGGAAGAAGGAAAAGAAAATTACCCAAATACTGAAAAAAGGAAGGTGTGGAGGAGATTATCAATGAAATTAAGTTAGCAAAGTAAGGAGGGGAGGAGAAACTGAGGAAACAGAAATAATAGAGGGGAGGACATAGAGTAAAAGTGAAAACCATTGCTAAAGTTCGTTTATCTCCACTGCGCTGATTAGTGGCTGGTCAAGAGCTCCATAATCCACCTAACCACATCTTAAAATACAGCTCACTATTTTCTAGTTGTTTTATTCTTTATTGTTTTTGTTTCTTTATTATTATTTTTTAACAGAATTTTGAATAATTATTTTTTAATTTTGAAGAGGAAAGTGAAGAAAATTATTGGTATAAAAACATTTTCAACACAATTATTAATTACTTTAGCCAATTGTTAGTTTGTTTTATTGGGTCAAGTAACTCGTGAGCATTAAGTAACATAATTAAGGGTGTGGCCTGGAGTCACCTGTTGCCTCACTTGATTTGATTAAACACAAATTTATTCAGAAAAATGGCCATCTGGGCACAATATAAACTGAAAGAATTGAGATCTTGACTAAGGTCCAAATTTAAATGAACCAAATCACAAAAACCAAGCATTGGCTCAAAGACTGTATCCTGTACCAAATTGTAATTTTGGGCTCAATACTATAAATAAACCTAACTTTCTCTTCTCATCCGTCACAGCCATGTTTACTGTAAACTGTGCTGAATGTCCACCTGTAGCCAGGAGGAGTTTTACACCAGCAGCACATGAAATCCAAAAGATCAGTTCGAAAGTATTTATTTACAGAAAAAAGAACAAAAAATAAACCAAACCAATCACACACTCAGCCTCAACCTCACAGACTCGAAACCATGTCCAACACGCATCTACCATACACAGCTGCATCCACACCGCCCACATACTGCCTCGTGCAGTCATATTCACCACACAGCCTGTCACACAGAGAAGTTAGGAATATAATGCTGCCTAAGAACTGAAAAGTATTCAGGAAGCACCGGGGGTTTGCCTGAAACATTTTGGGGCTCTGTGGCTTGGTTCTTTCCACGTTTCTAACTGTGGGACTTTTTGTACCTCTGTACAAAAACTGTATTTATCAAAATGGGATGTAATGATCATCTGATTCTACCTTTGCATTATCCAGAATTATTTAATAAAATAATGAAGACATTAATGTTCATTCAGGATGCAGGGAACCTTGTTGAAATGGGACCAGTAACACTGTGGGCTCATTGTGGCTATGCAGCCCAGCACATATGATGCATTTGCATTACATTTGGAAAGATGCCGAATATATGAGTAAGGACAAACTGATCTGACATCAACGAGGGAAAATCTATGGCAAAGAGTAGGACATGGTATTTCCCTTTAAACTAGTTGTGTCTTATCACAGCAGGACGCAGCTGTTTGTTGTAATTCACTCACTAAACACACGTTAAGTTTAGGAAACCAAAATCTACAGGACACATAAATCATGTTCTCACACACTTGCAGCCTTTACCTGTCATACTTAAAGTCACACAGTTAGATCTATATGATGTGATCCTCACCTGCCTGCCCAAAACCCACCTGCCCGCCCACCCCTCCAGCCAATCAGATTTAAGCAGCTCAGCATGGCAAAGCGATGACAGAAGCATGTTGCAGATGCACATTGCAGGACATTCATAGTGGGAGTGCTGTCACAGAGGAATCCATTTCCCCTTCTAGCATTTGAAAGCCGTTCTGCCCCCCCGCCTCATTTCCTGTGGTTAGACCTTTCTTGTGTGCTGAACTACAGATTTGTTTCTGCCAAATCAGGTTTTGCACATTTCCTGTCTCTCTTTTCTCTTCCCTACTTCCCTCAGACCTTCCTGTAAGTGTTTATTTTATTTATTTGACTTTTATTCTCCTCTCCCTGTGGCTTTCTTGTCATTTAAGTTGCTGCATGATTTTCTCATCTCTCTTCTCCTTTTATTTCTCTTTCCTCCACCCTTGCCATTTACTGTCTTCCCGCCTCTCTATCCTTTCCCATCCCGCCACCACCTTCCCCTGTCTCACCCTGACTCTCTTCTCGGCCTCCAGCCTCTGCATGATCATCATGGTGTCCACGTCCTCGTCATCCTCCTCCTCCTCATCTTCGTCGCTCTGCTTGGACTCTTGCAGACGCTTCTGGAACTGCCACTCCAGCATCAGCTTCCTGAGGCGGTCGCTTTCTTCCGCCGTTCGCTCGGGCTTCGCCTGGAAAATAAGTTATGCTCAGAACTGGATCGGGCTGTGAATCCATCACTAAGTTTGTGTCTAAGCTAAAACACCAATTCCCTCTGGACAGAGCTTATATTGTACCTACCTGGAGATCCTGGATCTCCTTGTCCAGCAGGTCTACGATGTGAAGCTGCTGCTGTTTCTCTGCCTTCTCACGGGCGTCTCGTTTCCAGGGGTCAGGAGACAGACTGTCGCTGGACGTTAGCTCCTCCTTACTGATGGTGATGTACTGCAGGTCTCGCCTCTCGATGGTCCGCGGCTGCTGCTGCGGTAAAAGCTCCCTGATCACCGTGTCCATGCCTACAAGTACATCGCATCTTATTTATTATACTGACATGAGTGTAGTTTGCGTGTAAAAATAGTCTGGAAGTCACTATTTTTGAGATCAAACATTAACTATAAGAAAAGCTGTGACTTGAATGTGTTACCAGCAGGGTTGGAGGCACTGGCAGGGGGAGGAACAGCTGACCGCGGCAGGCTGGCGAGCTTCTCCGGCCTGGGTGGGGGAGGCTGGGGCTGAGACTGTGGAGGGAGGTAGGGCTGGGGCGGGGTCACAGAGGGCAGAGGGGGCTGGTGGTGAGAAGGAGGAGGCATGGATCCTCCGTTGTTGTGAGGTTGGACGGGCATGACGGGGTTGGCCCGGATCTGACCCAGCTTCCTCTCCTGCTCTCTCCTCTTCCTCTCCCTGGCAAAACATCAAGCCATCATTAGTGATACTTATTGTCATCATCTTTATAATTTTTATCTTGTTTGCTGTCTGTTATAAATGTCAAAGCAGAAACAAATAAATAAAACCTGAAATAATCATAAGTAAAGCTACATACAAATTGTTATTGTACAATTAAAACCTCAAACATTTTTAATGCATGGCTAGAACACAGTTATGTGTTCTAGCCATGCATCTACATTTATTTATGTTGACTGTATGTTTGTCTAAGTGTAGCACCTTATCACCACAGCAAATTACTCGTATGTGTAAAACACTACTAAAGCTCCTTCTGATTCTGAATGTGGCTAAGACTATGATGGAGCAAATTAATTTATGACGATAACAACTCATAATGCCCTGATTCTACCCGATTTCATGATTGGAAAACATATGACAGTAAATTGTACAAAATGTAAATAATATTTACACCAGTGGCCTAAAGAGGGCACCATTTTCTCATTTTCTTTATGTAAAATGCTAAGACGCAGTAATGACAAAGGCCACAAAATCTCACTTGGTTATGTTTTATGTTGTCATACAAAAGAAATGTGTACATGTGTCCCGTATGGGCTACAGTCCTTTTGTTAGGACATTATATTGTTTGGGGGATCATGGAGGTTATTTTGTACCATGGACCACCAAGGTGGAGGTGTAATGTTTTGTCTGTCCATACACCCTAATTTTGTTTGTATGGATGATTGCCTCTTATCTGACCTAACACTTATACCTGTTTAACTGTCGTTTTGTAAACAGCCTACACGGGCCTCTCCAGTTAAAATACGTTCCTTTCTGTGCCTTTTGATTATCGAAACATCAAAACATAAAAAAAATAAATAAATAAAAGAAGCCCCACCTCTCTTCCTCCAGCCGAGCTTTCTCCTTCTCATACCAGCGTTGCTGCTCCTCACGTTTCTTGCGGTCAGCGGCCTGCTGGGCTGTTATGGGAGGGACGGAAGCGGGAGGAGGCGGGAGCGGTAGGTCAGGTTGGGGGTCGTAGGGGTCGAAAGGGTCGGGGTAAGGGGCTGGTGGTGGGGGCGGAGGAGGGGGCAGGTCAGAACGGGACGGCGGCTGGGCCGGATGTGGCGGCGCGGCGTGAGGGGCGTTGGGCGTCTTCCATCGGCCCGGCCCAGTCTTCTGGTTCTGGGTCTTGTTGGAGGATGAGGAGGAAGCTGAGAAGTTGAGATGTTCCTGGCTAGATGTGGAAGACTCCAATGAGGAGGACACTTGTGGCTGTGGGGCCCAGTGGTCAGGACCTCCTGCACCAACAGGAACAAAGTAACACATTAAGTGGTCACCTGTAGACAAACGGGTCGTTCTTCCTGTAACTCTTTTAATTAGGATCCCTTGGCCCATTAATGACAGAAGAGATGGGAGGAGAAAAGACAGGGATGGAGTAATGTACAAAGTGCTGGGGTCACTAATGGGGCTAGGGTCCCATGATGAAGGCAGACAGCTGTTTGAAGGTAAAACTAAATATCTTTCCCCTCAGATCTGGAGGCTTGGTGGCATTTTTCTCAGCTGGCTTCACCAGTCTGACCTCCACACTCAGGGTTTCCATTTAGTGTTTTAATATAGAGAAACCTTTTGATTATTTTTATTAGATAATCACAGAAGAGAAAGACAGGGAAGGAAAAGGAGAGAGGTTATGACGTGCAGTAAAGGGCTCGGGGCAGACTAGAAACGACCTCAGCACTGATAAATGGTGGATGCTCGACCAGGTGAGCTACCGGAGGTAAAAGCTTTAATGAGCAGAGCAGGTTGAATTTTACTCATCAGTCCTAACTAATGAAGGTCAACTGACTCCAACACCGGGACAAGATAAACTGACCAGAAGTAACAGACAGCGTTCAGGATTTCTCATTTTACAGAGTAAGGATTAAGCAAATTGTGACAGATTAAAATGTCACAATTTGCCATTCTCAGTAAAATATTGTGATTAGTAAATATTACCTAATAGTAAGCAATAATTTCACATTTAATTACACTTTAGAAGAACATTTGGATTTTGAAAACCACTAAGCTTTTACATAATACGACAGGTGCTACAGTCCTTCTTACCTCCTGGTGGTCCTCTCTGGTAGTCAAGATCTCGGTGTTGGTAGTCCATGTCCCGGTAGTCCTGCTGGTAGTGCTGCTGCATGCGCTCATCTGGCCTCAGAACTCCTGGTGGGGGGTACAACTCCTCCTGGGAGTGGTTAACGCGCTGAAAAGGAGGGAACATCGAATAAGAGATGACAGAAGCGGAAAAGAGAGGAAAGAAAAGGGAAAGTGAGATGGAGAGAGGAGGGGAAATGGAAAATAAAGAAGAGAGAGAGAGAAAGGACAACGGCGGGGGGGAGCAGAAAGACGAAGGTAGGAATACAAAGAGGAGAGGAACAGGATGAGAAGGGAGCATGATGGGAAGAAGACATTAAATATGGAGAGGTAGAAGACATCTGGACCACCTATATTATTCATTTGAAGGATTCACACATATCCAAGAGGATTTTACAGTTCAGTACGTTTGCATTCTACACACTTCTTGAGGAAAAAGAAATGAAATCTATTGACTTACACAAGAAATTCAGCAAACCAGTTGAAAAATACAGCTGCATAGATGCATTTGTACTCATGTCTGATGTCCTGATGCTCCGATGACCCCCGACAACTAATTCAATAATTAACTAAAAAATTCATCTTACTATCTTAGCGATTCTCTAATGTGTTGAAACAGTAGCTTTAACAAATTGGGGTCAGATGTTGCTCTACCTGCATGCTGTTGTGGATGCTGTCAACCATAGGGGGGCGGTCTCTGTCGTCCATGCCTTGCCAGTGCTGCGAGGGCACCTGGCCAGGACCGACAACCCGGTCCTGGCTCTTCGAGGCCGGGATGGTGAAGTACTCCCTTTGGTAGGTCTGGGTGGGGATGGGGTAGGCCTCTGGACGGGGAGGGGAGGGCTCATCCTGATAAATGAAACCAGAAATTACTGTGCGAAAAGAAAACATGTGGGACACTAAACAGGCAACACATTGTGGGGAGTTGGTTGTGTAATAATGCTCTGTGCACTTCTCATCTCAGTTCTAGATACTGTGTCCTCGAGTGTTTGTGTCACTGTAGTCTCATGTGGTCTCTGCTGGAGCATTCCACATAGAGACGCCACTGGTTTCAATCGCACGGTTACTCACGTCTGCACACAGGTTGCCGGTAGAGACGGAGGTGATCTTAGCGCCAGGTCCTCCGGGGTACACCGCTTTTCCTGCAGGACTCTGGCTCTGATCTGATGACGGGGAAGGAGGCATTATAGTATGGTTAAAAGCATTCACTTACAATATTCAGAATTAAGCAATGAGTTAGGGAAGCAAAGGAGTTGCCAACAATTCCCAAATAACCAATGTGGTTACTGAAAGTGGTTTTTGAGATTGTTTTTTAATAACAGGGTGTCTTTTGAAGCCACACTGTTATTGCACAACAGTACCGTGGAACTGTGTTTCCATATCTGGGTGGAGTAGTTAAAGAATAACACCAGTGTTATTTTAATATTTTTTTTCTTTCCCATTTCCATTACAACCCAAGCCAAGTCAAAACACAATGACTTGTTTAAGACAGATGCTTTAAAAAATGTTTATCTAATCAAAGTCTCCTGGAGCAATTTAAGATTTTCTGTATCTGCTTAATCTACTGCCTGAATTAGTGGGAAATGTTATGGTTACGTTGATGTAATGCGTCATTAAACTCACATCCTTGTGATGAACAAATTAAAAAGTATTGGTTTCTTATGGAAGTGGTCAAATGCATTAAAACCGGTGTAGTTGTCAATTGAGATTTGACTTTAAAATTTTAAAGCCGTTTCATGCTGATGTTCAGTGCATTGTAGGTGGTGAAAAGATAGACCAAACAACTTCATGCAAATTCAAGTGTATAAAAACATGAAATCTTGGGAAGTAGGGGGGCTTACTGGCTACGTTGGGGCTGGAACGATGGTCAGCTCGGTTCTTGAGAAGTCGATCTTCGCTGCTCATCTTCTTTGGTTCGGGGTAAGAATCCCAGCCAGCCTGCGGACTCTCCGGAGACCCGTTCTGCACGGAGCTGTTGTACAACTCAAAGCCTTCGCTCTTTGGTCGAAGTTTCCCGTTCTTGTCGCGGCCTCGGTCTGATGCTGGACACGCATATAGACGTAAGGGCGGAAGAGATCAAAGAGAGAGAGAATGGCTGTTTTAGAAAAACATGAAAGCAACACACACTAATCTACCCGTTACTGTATTTAAAATTTGACCACTGTTCTTCTTTGTTAATGCGGTTTGTCTTTGGCTGTGTTGTCGTGATTTTCTACATGACACCTTCTTGATATCAAATAATTTAGCGGTTTGGGCATAAGAGATTAAGTGACAAAGTTAAGACTCTAGTTGAATTCCCATTTGCTAACATGATGCCTTTCGCCTATGGCATGGATGAAAATCGAGATATTGTGTGGGGGTGCCGCATTGTTTTTTTTAAACTTCTTTTGCCTTGCACCAAGAGGAGAGGTAAATTAATTTTTTTATGTGACATTAGAATCTCAACAATCTTCATTTATGATAAATGCATTAGACAGCGTAAATGTTTTGCAGTGTGGGTAAATTAGCAAAATCGCTGCTGTGAATTTTGCTTAAAAGAGGTGCATATCAGAGATGAGACAAGACATTTAAATTGACATCATATTTGCATAATAAGGTGCATGTCTGAAAGAGGATTAACTTCTGTCATGATGTTTTGAAAACAAAAGAAATGACCCATCTCTGTAGAGGTAATTGTGATTATTAAGTTAGTTAAAGTCTTTTTTCATGAGAGTGTTACATTCATAGAGTCAGTGTACAACTTTTTTCCCCACTCCTGGGTATCTAGCTCTGCTTCCTCTGTACAGTCACACCCTCAGTCTGTGAAAATCTACCATTCAACTTCCAGATTCCTGACAGTATAACTAAAGAATGACCAGCGTCCTTCACTGCCTGGTGGTTAAATTTCACTGTGTGCACTGAAAAACACACTGTGGTTCAAGGGAATTCGAGGAGAAACACCCCGTTAGCGTCATCCTGGGCTACAGTCCGGCCCGGCCAGAAGACTTCCTCAATGAATGTAGGGTCACATTCCAGCAGACAAAGACTAGCACACAGCCAGACAACCCCATGAAACTCTGCCGTGTATGTGTGTGAGAGTCTGGACACACATGCAGCTCGTCTCACACACACACACACACACACACACACACATATATCTGGCGGTGGCCACAAACACTCATTATATCTTTCAGTCTGCAAGCTGGTTTCTTACTGCGCTGCAGAGAAGACAACAAGGACACACTGTCTGGGCAAGTCTGCTTCTCTTCTTTCATCCACAACACCAAATTACTGGCATTAACTAGTGGTGGAACTAACAATAGTCCATTCATTACAACTATTAACAGAAAAAATCTGTAACGCCAAAGTTATGTATAAAGGGCTTTTAATTTAAGACTTTTATAATGTTCATAATTGTTCAAGGACCAGTAAACTAGTATTTAGTGAAAAACAGCTGAAGTGCATATTGTTGTTCCACTGTTAAACATGAACCTGCAGTTTCATTACTCATTAATCTGTCAATTATTTTATCAATTAAGGAGTTAAGCCCATCACAATTTTCTGGAGCGCTAGTTGACCTACTAAATTAACCTTTTGTCTGACCAGCAGCCCAAAACCAAATTTATAAATTCGATGTATAGTAATATAAAAAGATGAAATCAGCAAATATAAAGTTGGAACCAGAGAAAGACATTTTTGCTTGATGAATGACCAAAACGACTGTTCGATAATCAAAATTGTTGCAGATTCATTTTCTGTTAATCAACAGTGTTTGAGCTCTACAAATAATCATTAAGCACCATTCACATAAAAGACACAAAGTTCTTCAAAATAATCAGGAAACATACAAATTCATAAAAAAAAAAAAAAAAAAAGCAGATTTAATACAATAATTTAGTTGATTCGTAAATAAAATCCCTCTAAAGTATTTTCAGACTTTAATGGGCTCAAGGGAACTCTGAAAATATGAATAATTATGTCAATAGTATGTTTGGAGGACAAAAGACAAACTGTGAAGCTGTAAAACGAGTCGATACTAAAGTAAACCATCTCAACATTTTGCAAGTGTATATGTATGTGCTCACCTCTTTGCATCATAGGGCTGGGCTGGTTGAGGAGTGTAGCCAGTCCGTGGTAAATGGCTCCCTGCTTGGCGACCTCCAGAGTCACAACTGAGCCCGTTCTCGTCATCAGCTCGGCTGCCCTGAACACACAGAGAGAGGGAGAGGGGGGAGCATGAGTATGAATCTTGCAACACAACTTGAGAGGGTCTGACACACTTAAATTACTCTCTGTGGTGCAGGTATTACATCCATATAGTTTAATGAATATCTAAATTCCCCATTTAACTGCATTGAGATACTTCATCTTTTAAGTGATCAGAAAATGGTCTGAACTCATCCTTGGTAGTAAACAGTGCTCCGTGCTCTACGATGATAATGTGCTGAAGCTGTGTCACATTACACACACAGTCTAGTAGTTTTGGATGGAAATCACATCCTAAATTCAAAGCAATGAAGTGAACCACAAATATTATGAAGATGGTGGGTGATAAGAAGAACACGATTCAATTCAAAAACAGTATGAAGAGCTACTTGCTCAGCTAATTAGGGCCCTGAATCTACTTTATAATACATATTTACTACAGACATCAACAGTAAGGAGTTCAGTTTTGGTGGAAAGCCAGATACGGAAGTGTATTTAGGATGTTGGTGTTATGTTTACTATGAGGTCTCTTCCTTTATTTATCCTTTAAAGGTTAGTTTTCCTTACCTAAACCGAGGGTTCAGATAGAGGGCTGCAGAGGTTGTAAAACCCTTTGAGACTTTAGGTAACTTAATTAAAATTGACTTAACTATCCATATTTGCCATGATTTTCTTTTTAATACTCCTTTCCCTCCATCCTACTGTAACATTGCCACTGGCAGCTCTCGAAATAACATTAGATTCCAAATCGAAGCTTTTTAATCAACATTAATCTATTTTTTTTTTTAAGTTTTAGAGACGATTCTGTATTTTTCAGAACTAATCTGAGTACCGAGTACTTCATAAATCTTAAATTACACAGCTGTAATAAGACATGAAACCAAACATTTACATAAACGTGCATTGAATATATGACTCAGCAAAAAGAAACAATCTCTCACTTACAACTGCTTTTATTTTCTGCAAACTTCACATGTTAATATTTGTATGAACATAAAATGAATCAACTACTAAGACATAAACTGAACAAAGTTTCAAAGACATGTGATTGACAGAAATGGAAAAATGTGTCCCTGAATAAAGGGGGGCTTCAAAATCAAAAGTAACAATCATTATCTGGTGTAGCCCTGTAGTCCTGTGCAGGTGTTGACACATGTGGTCTGCCACTGAAAGGACAATCAGCCGTCCTTCCTGTCTCCCTGTAGCGCTTATTGTTATGGCAACATAAGCAGTCCTAATGCTTCCTTGCAGCAGGCCTAAAAGCACTTTCGCACAGATGAGCAGGGACCCTGGGCATCTTTCTTTTGGTGTTTTTCAGAGTCAGAAGAGAGGTATCTTTAGTGTTCTAGGTTTTTATAACTGAGACCATTTCACAGGTGTAGGTTCATCGACTGTTTATGGTTCACTGAACAAGCATGAAAAACATTGTTAACACCCTTTACAATAAAGATCTGTGAAGGGTTTTGGATGTTTACAGAATTATCTTTAAAATACAGAGTCCTGAAAAAGGGACGTTTCTTTTTTTTGCTGAGTTTATAATGAATGGGAAATTAATTAAATCTCCTTTCTTTACATTTTTCCCCTCACAGCAGAAGATGTTTATTACCTTGAAACATACGACAGCGTATTTACCAAGTACGAAGACACTATGATACTCATCTGACTGATTGGGGATACAACTAACAAGTACTAATTAATCACTTTCTCTACAAACTGTCGAAATATATTTGAAATATCTCCATCACAGTTCCTCAAAGTGATGTCTTCAAATTCCTTATTTCTGTCCAACCAACTGCCCAAAACCTAAAGATGTTTAATTCAGAGACAAGCAGCAAATGATCACATTTGAGAAACTGGAAACAAAAGGGGTTTTTGCTGAGCAAGGGACCAAAACGATCAATAATCAAAATAGCTGTCGATTATTTTCTGTCTATCAACTCATTGTTTCAGCTCTACGATGCGTGCACTACTAACAAAATCACTTTTAGTCATTACGGGAAAACGCAAGTAAAGTTTCTGTCTACTCCCAACATGCAGTAAAACAAACTAGAAGACTTTTATTATGAACCACAGGGTGCAGGGATTATATTTGTCATTGCCAGAGACTCACTTCACTCTAATTTGGGTACAATCCTGCTGTGTTACACACACATACACACAGTACCCATGGTATTTTCTATAACAGCCACATGTGGACACGGCTTTAACTAAATCCTATAAATAGTTGAAGGGCAGATCACACAAGGTAATGAGCCATGTGTGTTTGATTGGATGGAACTCTGGGAATGCAACGTCAACGGCTTGATGCGGAGCAGAGAACAGACTCTAAAACCACATTTGGAAATATCACAGGAGTTAGCTTTTACACAATCATATCCCAGACCTAAAGGCAAATCACGCCTAACCTGTAGGAGTACGAGAGGCGATGACCCCAGGATGACACCGTGATGACTGATCTGATAGTGGACATAATCTGAAATGTCCTGATATGATAAACCCCATCCACCTGCTACCTGCATCCTAACGCAATTACACAAATTATTTGTAAATCCAGTTTGACTTGGGGATGACACACACACACACACACACACGCTAAGCAGCAACACTGAACATCAAGCCTGTACATGCCGAGGGAGAGGAATAACTGGATTACTCTGAGCGGGGCGTTAGTCACAGAGTACTTCACGGCTGTTTTTAAAAACATGCACACCCTTTTTCTGCTCAGTGCCGTGTGTTTCAAACATGTTGGAAATGTGGTCTTTTTTTTTTTTAACGAAGACAAATGGGGACGCAACTGCCTCAAAGCAAGAACCTCAAGATGTCTCAGCCCTGAGGTTTCCCAAGATGTGGTTATCTTATGTCACACCAACATGATACTTTACTTTTCAAGTGTTTTCAATTCTCAAATTAGAATTTAAATTAAGTTTCATCATCACATGGCCATAACGTCAATACTGTGCGGTAGGTGGTGTAAAGAGAAAAACATGAGCGCCCACATCTACTCCCTGCTGTTTCTTAAGGATGGATCTCTAGATGTCTTGAAGCTTTAAATATAATTTATACGTGTCAGCTGGGAATTCCCCATTTCTAATTTGCAAATGGAAATCAGCATATGAGGACACCGAGTTCACTGACATCACATTACATCAGACTTTTTAATACCACCTAGGATGAAATTTAATACCAACTTCACTGCCTTATAATGGAAAATCTGTATGAATTTTAAGCCCGACAAAATTTTTTTACAAAGTTACATGAATTTAATAAAGCATTTTATTATAATAAATTAATATTTAACACACTATAGCTTTTTGGGTTGTGTTTGTACTTTGATATGAATCAAGGACGTCACTTTGTGTTGAAAAGTGATGGGGACATTGGGGTTCAGATTAGGGGTGTGACGATACACTTAACTCACATGCACAATTTACAATATTGGGTTCACGAGAACAAGACAAGAAGACATTTTAACACTATTTGGATGAAATATTCAATGCTGAAAAATATGAGCACTAAACACTTAATTTCCTGCATTCTAAAGACATTTTCTAGACAAATTTATGGTAGAATTATCTTTTATATAAAGTTATTCAGATGACAATTCAAACATATATATAATGCAGTACTCAGCAGCTTGATTTTTTAGCTTAAACTTTTTTTGGACACTGCACATTTCTTTCTTCTATCTTTAAATGGCATTGCGCAAATAAACCTTTCTCAAAGTATTTCCATTTAGTTGTTTTTTTTTTTACAGTTCTTGTTGCAAGCCATTTTTCAGAACACATTTAACAAATGCTTGGAGTGATGGAGACATGTCCCCAGTATCCACAGTGTAAATGACACCTATGAAAAGAATACAATATTTGTGCACTAAGAACTCTTTAGGGGTGAAATACAAACAAATTGTGAGGTTTGAGTTGTTACAAATTGTTACACCTTGGCTAGATAAGGTAATATAATATAATATGCCAATTGCTTCAGTGATTATTCATCCTGTTCGGTTTTTGCATCTTAAGGCTTGCTGAAATATAGTGATGGCTTGAAAGCAGCAAGGATAACCAGTTGGGCTCCGGCTTGTTTTTTCCTCGTTCCCGTGATCGTCGCATCTGGGTGATGTCAGTTTTTTAGTTTCTTAAGTTTAATGTGCGTTAGCGTGTCGGATGTTTCCATTCACATAACGTTACACAACGCCGACACACAGACACTGTCCTCATACACAACTGTCTCTCCGTTGCTGTTGAAACATTCACTGACCAGGAACCTGCAGGTGGTGTTTCATTAGCGCTCGCCATAGCGTGAGCGCCACTGTCCTTGGCCTCAACCGCCACTTGTCTGTGTCTCTGGCTTTCTGAATTTCAGACACTTTCCCATTCTCAGGGGACGAACTAGCGTTAGCTTGTTAGTAGCCCATCAGAGACGTTTTGTTTGCTTTCCTGACAACTGATTGATACGCGCCAGAGCTGGATGCCACAGCTCGTGCACCTGCGAACACGCCACAGTCCAGAGCCTAAAGCTAAACTGACATATACAGTAACGTTACCTGTACTGCCGTATAACATCAGAGTCACACCGGAGTAAATTATAAAGTTACACACAAAAAAAGTGTTATATTTATGACATTACAGTATTTATTTAATCCTACGAAAGAACAAATTTAAGACCTTGGTAAACGAAATTTAATACTTTGGTAATGACATTTAAGGCCTTATTTTTGGAATATGAAATTTAAGACTTTTTTAATACTTTTAAGACCCCACAGGTACCCTGTCATTACATGATATCTGAGCACTGGAAATTCAGTGATTACATTGAATTAAACAAACAAAAAACCACAGGACAACCATCTTTACCTCTCTTGTGATAGGCCGACCAGACTGCGCCCATCCACGCTCAACAACTGGTCACCTGCAGCCAAACGACCGTCCTGTAAAAACACAAACATGCCACAAAATGAGTCACTGTGTACATTATTACTCATAATCCCCTGTCACAGCTTTCACTTTCTGTGTGTGGACTAACCACATCAGCTGCTCCTCCTTTGACAACAGACTTGATGTAGATGCCCAGCTTCTCCTGACCAGCACCCTGCAGAGACAGAGAGACAGAGAGACAGAGAGAGAGAGAGAGAGAGAGAGAGAGAGAGAGAGAGAGAGAGAGAGAGAGAGAGAGAGACACACATTAACCTGACATGTGTGAACCCATGAATTTACAAAATTTAAATATATGTTTCACATTTTGGTTCAATTCATTTCAGCAGGGTAGAACAATTACAGAATATATTTAGCAGAGTAAAGACATACACAGAAACACCTTAATAAAACAGACAATATGTATTATGTGTAGTATGTAGTGAGTATTCGGATGCTTTCATGCTGTGCCTAAAAATGTGGTGACATGAACAGTTTTTCAAAAAGCGAGGTCTGGGTCTTTCGTTTTCTCGTCATCATGAAAAGCTTTTTTAGAATCATACTAAGTTACAGTAAGCAGTTATGCGATACTAAGGCCTAGTCCACACGTACACGGGTATTTTTATAACGGAGTTTTTCCTGTCTACATGAAAACGCAAAAACACGCCATCATGCGCTGCCGAGAGCATGCCAAGCCACCAGGCGGCGATATGACCTTAACCGTAAAGCCATGTGGGCCAATCGGAGCCTAATATTAGCGTTTACAAAGCAGGAAGTGGCGCACAATCTGAAATTAAACACACTCTGACGTCGCAAGGCAAATACTCCGGCTTTACCGTCTACACGGCAATCCTCACCCTGGCAGGGGTTTTCAAAAATGTCCGGTTTCAGCGACTTGACACTG
>NC_060159.1:23531857-23585141 GCF_021292245.1 Micropterus dolomieu | reverse complement strand
TTTTTTTTTTAACGAAGACAAATGGGGACGCAACTGCCTCAAAGCAAGAACCTCAAGATGTCTCAGCCCTGAGGTTTCCCAAGATGTGGTTATCTTATGTCACACCAACATGATACTTTACTTTTCAAGTGTTTTCAATTCTCAAATTAGAATTTAAATTAAGTTTCATCATCACATGGCCATAACGTCAATACTGTGCGGTAGGTGGTGTAAAGAGAAAAACATGAGCGCCCACATCTACTCCCTGCTGTTTCTTAAGGATGGATCTCTAGATGTCTTGAAGCTTTAAATATAATTTATACGTGTCAGCTGGGAATTCCCCATTTCTAATTTGCAAATGGAAATCAGCATATGAGGACACCGAGTTCACTGACATCACATTACATCAGACTTTTTAATACCACCTAGGATGAAATTTAATACCAACTTCACTGCCTTATAATGGAAAATCTGTATGAATTTTAAGCCCGACAAAATTTTTTTACAAAGTTACATGAATTTAATAAAGCATTTTATTATAATAAATTAATATTTAACACACTATAGCTTTTTGGGTTGTGTTTGTACTTTGATATGAATCAAGGACGTCACTTTGTGTTGAAAAGTGATGGGGACATTGGGGTTCAGATTAGGGGTGTGACGATACACTTAACTCACATGCACAATTTACAATATTGGGTTCACGAGAACAAGACAAGAAGACATTTTAACACTATTTGGATGAAATATTCAATGCTGAAAAATATGAGCACTAAACACTTAATTTCCTGCATTCTAAAGACATTTTCTAGACAAATTTATGGTAGAATTATCTTTTATATAAAGTTATTCAGATGACAATTCAAACATATATATAATGCAGTACTCAGCAGCTTGATTTTTTAGCTTAAACTTTTTTTGACGAACTAGCGTTAGCTTGTTAGTAGCCCATCAGAGACGTTTTGTTTGCTTTCCTGACAACTGATTGATACGCGCCAGAGCTGGATGCCACAGCTCGTGCACCTGCGAACACGCCACAGTCCAGAGCCTAAAGCTAAACTGACATATACAGTAACGTTACCTGTACTGCCGTATAACATCAGAGTCACACCGGAGTAAATTATAAAGTTACACACAAAAAAAGTGTTATATTTATGACATTACAGTATTTATTTAATCCTACGAAAGAACAAATTTAAGACCTTGGTAAACAAAATTTAATACTTTGGTAATGACATTTAAGGCCTTATTTTTGGAATATGAAATTTAAGACTTTTTTAATACTTTTAAGACCCCACAGGTACCCTGTCATTACATGATATCTGAGCACTGGAAATTCAGTGATTACATTGAATTAAACAAACAAAAAACCACAGGACAACCATCTTTACCTCTCTTGTGATAGGCCGACCAGACTGCGCCCATCCACGCTCAACAACTGGTCACCTGCAGCCAAACGACCGTCCTGTAAAAACACAAACATGCCACAAAATGAGTCACTGTGTACATTATTACTCATAATCCCCTGTCACAGCTTTCACTTTCTGTGTGTGGACTAACCACATCAGCTGCTCCTCCTTTGACAACAGACTTGATGTAGATGCCCAGCTTCTCCTGACCAGCACCCTGCAGAGAGAGAGAGAGAGAGACAGAGAGACAGAGACAGAGAGACAGAGACAGAGAGAGAGAGACACATTAACCTGACGTGTGTGAACCCATGAATTTACAAAATTTAAAAATATGTTTCACATTTTGGTTCAATTCATTTCAGCAGGGTAGAACAATTACAGAATATATTTAGCAGAGTAAAGACATACACAGAAACACCTTAATAAAACAGACAATATGTATTATGTGTAGTATGTAGTGAGTATTCGGATGCTTTCATGCTGTGCCTAAAAATGTGGTGACATGAACAGTTTTTCAAAAAGCGAGGTCTGGGTCTCACGAAATCAACCTGAAGTTTGTGCGAGATTGTTTCAAATCTATCCACCATCTAGTTTGCTTTTTCACTTTCGTTTTCTCGTCATCATGAAAAGCTTTTTTAGAATCATACTAAGTTACAGTAAGCAGTTATGCGATACTAAGGCCTAGTCCACACGTACACGGGTATTTTTATAACGGAGTTTTTCCTGTCTACATGAAAACGCAAAAACACGCCATCATGCGCTGCCGAGAGCATGCCAAGCCACCAGGCGGCGATATGACCTTAACCGTAAAGCCATGTGGGCCAATCGGAGCCTAATATTAGCGTTTACAAAGCAGGAAGTGGCGCACAATCTGAAATTAAACACACTCTGACGTCGCAAGGCAAATACTCCGGCTTTACCGTCTACACGGCAATCCTCACCCTGGCAGGGGTTTTCAAAAATGTCCGGTTTCAGCGACTTGACACTGCGTTTCCGTGTGGACGAACAGCCAAACTGTATAGAAAAAGTCAGTTTTGAAAATACTTCGTGTTCGTGTAGACAGGGCCTAAGCGTGAAAAACGTTCCCATAATCTTGCGATAATAATAAACGGACTTCTGCTCAAACAGGAGAAGACGATGGTAGTACCTGACTTTTGCTGGGATCCTACTACTCCTATTATCAACCCAAAAATGCCCGAACCAACAGATGTGGAGCACTGAGAACAGAAATGAGCATTAAGTAGTGTGCTATAGAAGAAGACAATCGTTTCTGCATCTAGGAAGTTCACAAGGCTCCAACTGGTCGTTTCCTGCTTGACCACCTTAGCACGTCACGCAGGTCCTAATTGACAGTAAGCAAGTTTCAACAAGTAGTCTGACGTCACTTAGCCAAGTGAGAAAAGAAATTAAAGCACCCGTTAAAGCGTCTGACATAGTGACCATCTCAAGACATAACTGAAGTCCTAACTGTTTGAGACAGAAACACCAGGAACATCCAGCAGCACTGACTGAATCCAGCACCAAGAGGAATTTAAAACATGTACTGACACTGAACAGAGCAAGGCTGGATCGGAAAACTGTAGTTTCCTGAACACCAAGCCTCTTTCATCTGGGGTAACAAGTTCACCAACATGTCAAACTGAAACATTTCAAGGCATTTAAAGAGCACAGCGGTGGTCAAACACATTCAGCAATTTTATGTTCAGTTTCTCTGCTTATATTCTAGTTTCTAGACTTTGCTGTATTCTAGTAATATTTTCTGCTGAAACAATCAAATCTCCCTACAGGAATCTGACGAGATATGTTTTATGTCATAATATTTACTTTAAACCAAATCCTTTCTTTACCAAGTAGCAACAGAAATCCATATTACAACGGGGAGAACACACACACACACACACACAAGCCAGAGCCTCTGTGAGTGTGGTTTTCTTGTGAAGTGGGGAGGTGATTTACAGAGCGGCAGAGTGCTGGCATGTTATCAGACGTATCACACAATTTCTTTGCCATCTTGACATGTTTATCCTCCGAGTTTGTGCAACAGTAGAACCAGAAAGATATTTCAGAGTTTTTTTTTTTTACCCCCCTCTAAAAAGAGACTCTCCACTGTGCTAAATGTGAAATATTTTTCATGTCAAGACTTTAAAAGCATAATTTAGTTTATATTAAGTGAAGATAAATTAAGAAATTCTGTTTGTTTTTTTGGGTGTTGGGAAGGCAACAAAGAGCAAACAGAAAGAGACAATGTTGCTGACAGAAAACTGAAGACATCTTGATCACTTTCAGACTTGCTTCTACTTTTAAAGCAGGTTTCTGTTATTACAGTATAAAGCAGAGACCAAAGCTTAAAGAGAAAACACTACAGGAAAGGTTCAGATGGCACGCACACACACACACCATCAAGAATCACAGCATGTCTATAAACTCGCTCATAAAACTGTGGAGTGGATGAAAAGGACTCCTAATTGCCGCCATCCGTCAGACCTGGCAACGTGGAACAGAGTGTGTGTGTGTGTGTGTGTGTGTGTGTGTGTGTGTGTGTGTGTGTGTGTGTGTGTGTGTGTGTGTGTGCGCGCGTGTGTATATAAAAAGCAGAGGCAGAGGTTACGCTCAGGTTAATGGCTCTCACATTTATTAACTGTTTCTTCAGCTGCAGTGTAGAAGATGAAGACACCAGAACAAAGGAGGATACAAACTGCAGGGGCGTCGGCTATGTTCACCAAATTACATTCATGACTTTTTATGATCTTTTTAATTCCACGTAGAAGGAAAATTAATAGAAAACAAACAGGGACAATAAGGCCTACAATTATTGTAGTAAGTTCATTAATTTACTGACAATTATAAATCACATTTTTTTTTGCGACCTGGACCTCGATAAGCAGCAGAAATTTCACAGATGGATTAACAAGTTAGAAAATTGTTAATGTAAGATATTTCTTAAAAAAAGAGACTAATAATAAATATTCAAGACATCTGTAAATATAATTTTAGTCTTTGGACTTTTTTTTTTAGGAAACTGAATTCAATGCATTCATTCAACGTGCATGATGGTTTTATCGTTGGTTATAGGGCTGCAACTAACGATTATTTTCATTGTCGATTAATCGGTTAGTCATTTTGTCCATTCATAGTTTTCAGTCAAGTGACATGCGCGGTGACCTGGAGGGCAAAACAAGATAGCGGCTCACACCAGACTCCGTCGAATAGACGCCGCAAAAGATGTTAAATTTCATTTGGATCACCTCTCAACTCAAGAAAAAGACAGATATGGACAAAAACTGCAAGTGCACTTCCGATCCATATACAGCACCCGCTGTCAGGTCTCTGCCAACACTCGACTGCGGTAATGTTTACATTTACCTTGTAGAGAATCCCTCACCTAACATAGCTCAGGCTCGTCTCCGCGCTTCCTGGTTGGCGGGCAGCAGAAAATGCAGGTAAAATCTGAGGTTTTGAAAAAGCAGTTTGAGAGAAAACAATCACCACAAACCAAACATGTAGCTGCTCTGAAGCTTTAGATCAAAATCACATGTACTCAAATTTCCTCCATTCACTTATACTGAAACCTCAGTAATCATTTAATATGATCAAAAGCTCCACAACAGCTACTAAATGGATCTTGTGGTTAGATTTTCCATGAGGTAAAAAAGTGATTTTGTTTCATGTAAGTGAAAATACAATTTCAAGCTCAAACACTGAACTTTTTAACCATTTCTTGTTCTAAAATTACTTCATTTACTCTGGCTCGTAATTCGCAGCTAATTTGTGTTTTCGCAACATTTTTAATAACCATCTACACTGTTGATTACTGGCTCGTTGCATGTGGTTTACTCTAAATTGCGGTGATCTGTGTTTTCCTGCAGCAGGAAACGTCTAAACAAGTGGGGACATAAAAATTTGGGTTGAAATGGGTTCAAAGCGATCAGTTTGTTTTAAAATAACAATGAGCTTTGTTTTGCCTTGTTCTAAACGAAACAAACTCATTCCTGAGCTTTCACATTGTGGCACATATTTTTGCCAAATGTGTTTTGAGCGAGGATGAAAGCATGCTATTAAAAACTGGAGTTCAGACAAGTATCATTTCTTGAACTACCAGTACTTACATTGCTACAAAGTCACTTAAAAGATGGCTTACAATCATTAGTCAAAGAAAATATTTAAAAAGTACATCCACACAAGGACAACTTCTGTGAAAAGACTTGTTGAGTGTTCCTCCGTCGTATTCTCTAAATTGGGTTCTTTACTCATCTATTTACTATTTATTAACTATGTTAATTGACTGAATAGAGTTACATTCTGTATTTGTCATGTGCTCCATCATCCAAGGCTCTGTGTTCCAGTTTCTCCAGCACATAAAGACAGCAGAGACATCAGGCCTTCAAACTGTTTAACCCACAATGTTTCGACTCTCTGTCTCTGTGTGTTTTTGTGTGCCTGTATATGTAATAATGAGGCTGGATTCATGCAGGCACGAATTTCCTGCGAGTGACATTAAGATGAGAGAAGACCAGTGAATCATTCTGACAGTTTTATGTCTGTTGTACATTACAGAAAACATTAAAAGAGCCTCTGTTTCAGATAGAGCCACAGCATCGTGCACTTTTCCAGAATGGGGATTCGGGGCGCCAAATCTGGCTCCACAGACACTTGTGGGAATTTCCTGAACCCCTTGAGGATGTTTGAAGGGACTATTAGCAAGTTAAAAGGGGTCCCAGAGGGGGTTCAGAAGGGCCGCAACTTATAGCATAAGTAATACTGTGCATCAACACACACCTTTTAGTTCATGTAGCACAAACCAGGTACGTTATGCAGACAGAAGAAGCAGTTAAGGTTCAGTATATGAGATGTTCCAATGTGGGATTGAATGTGTAAAGAAGAGCTGACATGTGTCATTGTTGGGAAATAAGACGGTAGTATTGACTGTCAAGAAGCCGCTTTTGTGTTGCCCTTTAGTAAGTATAACACACTCATTCATAAACTGGTGAAACAGCCACCAGGGGCAATTCGGGATTCAGTATCTTGCCCAAGGACACTTCGACATGCAGCCAAGCCGGGGATTGAACCGCCGATCTTCCGATTAATGGGCAACCCGCTCCGCCTCCTGAACCACAGCCGCCCCGCACACTCATGTATGACAAAATGTTTCCTGTGAATGTGAACATGCCTCTGTTAGATCTATGAAAATAGCTGGAATACCAGAGTGAGCTTTACTGTTAAATTTACTGTGTTTTAAATGGACAGCTCTGGTTCTTTCAAGTGCCCTGACACAACAAATCAAGCGCTCCTTCAAGCCGTCAGGCCTCGATTAGAGAAGGAATGGCCAGAAGGAGTCGGCTGCTTTAAACATGCTCCCCATCGTGGCCTTGTTGGAAAATCCATTACTTTTATTAACTAAAACAGAATACTTCCTCGACAGCTCTTAACTACTCTTTCAAATGCACACTTTGCCATCCTGTCATGTCAGGATACATGTACTGTCAGAGCTTTATGAGCTTGGAATAAATCTGGCTCATATCCTGAATTGGATGCGCTTGACTTGTATTTGGATATAAGTTTCATGTGGACACAATTCTATCAATTTCCAGAGGTAAGCCGTGCTGGCAGCACGCTCAAAACCCCACTCTGAGCGCTGTACAATTTTTTACTGTAATATTTTCAACAAAGCTCACCTACCTCCGCTATAGAAAAGGCTAAATTTCAACAAAAAAAAAAAAGCTCTTTTTGCCAAAATCCCATTTATCTGACCACAAACTAATATTAACTAATATTAACTTACTGAGAGAGGACATGTTTCTGACAACTCACGTGAGATCTGGTGCATTATATACAGTAGAAAAGGTTTTATTAAGAAAAACAAGAGTGGCTATGAATCAGCCAGATCAGCAAAATTCCAACTAATTTAACAGGAAAAATTTATTCAGTGACCCTGATATGACCTTTTTAATGCCAATTAAAATATGAAAATGGGCCACAATAAACATGATTAAAATAAAGATCAGAACAATTGGATTGAAAGATTCATTCATGAAACAGTTAATGTTAAGCAAATGTACACTTGTAATGTTCCCTTATTTACTTAGTTTTAAGCCAGTTTCAGATGCTATGATGCAACCAAAAAATGCACTTTACAAAGCAGCAGGAAGTTCACCCCTTCATTTAAAAATAACTGTACTGTATTGATGCTTTGTTGATGCTTGTATGTTGTTGTTCACTTTGGGAAAAAAACATCTGCCAATTGGAGTAAATGTACTGCTTGCATGTGTGTGAATACTTGCTTCCATACAACATTTTTGCATTCAGTGCCAGTCAGAATGTAAATAGAAAGAGGTAACTATAATCTAGGGAAATGCTGTTTCCCCACAGGTCAAAACCATTTCCATCACAATAATCCACTGAATCGTTATCGGTACGTATTTTAGTCAAACACAAAAATATCTAAGGGATCCGTATTAAGATTACTTTTAGCCAATATATATTTATATGCATTTGAAATATTCAGCCATCAGTTTAGGCCTAAAACATCCACCACTTGTGGGACTATAAATGGGGATAGTCTGTGTGTGTGGAAACACTTGCAGAGCAGACGACCAAAGATAAATTCAAAAATAACTTACATTTCATTATGACATATTTTGGACAACGTAGAAGTTGAAATTGTTCAGCTAGAAAGAATAGAAGAAGCAGACAATTAGCTCCCCCTCTTCTATGTCCCTGTTGTTCCATACAGTCCTGCCAAATTGTGATTCTACCACTAGACAAAAGGTGGCTTTTATAATGAGCGCCAAGATGTACAAATGTTCTCTTCCACACACCTTGTAAACAGCTCCTGCACGAAGCAGTACAGGAAATCATGTGTGCGTGCGCGCGTTACATCCTCCTATTGTTTCAGTGCTCACAGGGGGTAGCCCTCTCATATTATTGTTCCACTTCTAGTACCATTCGGTCAGCTAACAAACAAACACGCAACCACAACCAATACTTCAAACACACAGTGGGAACAAACAGACCAAAGGTAGCTTTTTTTCCCATTTTGGAGAACTTTCCCAAGTCATGCAGGTCTTGGTACTTCACTTCCAAGGCTCTGGTTCCCATTTTGGCCATGGTTGCACAAGATTTTTAAAAAGGAGTTTGGTATAATTTCTCCCCTGCATGAAACATTGTCATGTTTCTGAGAAACCTGGATTGCAACATTTAGCTAAGTTGTTTTAAATCTGCACAGAGGCAATACTCTGCTCTTCACCAGAACAGATAAACAAGTAAACACACCTACACAGTAGGAGAGGGAGAACAAAATCTGTTGTAACAGACCGCAAACTCCTCCACTTCGCTCCAAGGAGAAGTGGTTGTCATGTTTAATATGATGCTACGGATCAATCACTGCAAAAGCTGCTTGACAAACTGGTTTTACTAATGTGGCAGTTTTTGTCCGTTGATTATGACCACGGATATCCCAAAACAAAAGAATAAAATGTTTATTGCTAAGCTTCTATGTAATTACTCTTACTCTAAGCAAAGAATATGGACACACTTTATGCATATTTTTGCAGAATCTGATGTAATTCACAATTAAAGGGACAGCAAGTTACTATATTCAAATACACTTTTTGTTAAATTTAGTGAATATTTCCTCACGGTTTGCTAGCTCTCCGTTTTGTGTGGGCTTTTCCTACACAGCCCTGGCTCTGTAAATGGAAAACAAAATGGTGTGGACCTTGCCCACAACATTAGTCCAGCCAATCAGCAAAATGTGGCGTTAGCGCGCTCATGCACAGGAACGTACTGGACTCCAGGCACTGTGAAGGAGGAGAAAAGGCTGAGAAACAGCCAAAGAGGAAAAGGTCTGAAGAGTGTAAACGGAGGAGAAAGTTATATGACCAGGTAAAGGTGTTTCAACGCTGGAGAAACCGCCGAGATTTGAAATTTAGGGTGCGGAGCTTCTGAGGGAGCACTGAAGGGAGGGGCGTTTGTTTGGCAGTTGAGTTTAAATAATATACATAACAATCCTTCTTCAGTATCACTTACTCTCCCTTTATGAGTGTAAAACATACAAGTAATACTGATCAATTCTACAACAAGTGAAAAGCAACGACTAGATGAAGTCTGATATTTATTAAAAGGGTGAAATCAATAATACATATTAAAATAACTTAACCTTACTGTGCAACAAATATGTGTTTTTGGCAGCTGGGTCTCATCTGTGTACCTTAGTTTAAACATTAGCAGAACAGCCCTGAAAGCAAACAGTGACATGAGACGAACTAGAAGGCCATCACACTGGAGGGTACACAATAAACCCATGTTGGTCCACTACTATTCACGTGTTTCACTATTCAACCAGTTGCAAGATGCATCTTCACCAGTGCCTGCCAGTTAGGAGCCACAGCACATGAACCAACAAAGGCAAAGAGAATCACAATATGAAGAAGACACTAAGGAATCCGGTCTGTCGAGAAATGAGTGAACAGAACAAACACGTTCATTATGTGGCTTGAATACGCACACGCAAGCACACAGCCACACACACTTAAAATTTTATATTTAGCTCATTCAAAAATAACACCAGAGGGTGGTGATGATCACAAAACTTGACTGACAAAACTGACATGAAAATGTACGAAAATAATCTTTAACACAAAGCACTGTTACCTGGTCTCTCCTGCCCACCACAGAAAACCACATGTTGCAGCCGCTCGTCAGCGCTGGCCAGACCAGTTCACACTGGGACGTCCAGACAGGGATACACACACGTGCACACACCTGCTTTTATCCCACAGAGCGTTTTAACCTGCTAACATGCACCGACAAGTCCAAAACCTCTCAATTACACCGGCATGGAGTAATTCATTCAGCTGAACGTCTACGTTTAAAATCACTATTCACGGCTGGAAATGTGACACAAAAAAAAGGAATGTAAATTCCTATTTGTGGAGTAAAAAATGGTGGAAACTTAGTCATTCTAAAAAGTTGGAAATCGGGAACAGTTGTAGTGTAACAAGTAGTGTAAATTTAAAAAACGGTACAAATTCCAGCGTGTGTGGCTAAAAAGATGCAGTAAATTCCTAAAATGTTCCCAAGTGCAGAAAAATTCCTCCAACCCAAGTTCCTCATAGCAGTGTTTGTTAAGAAATGGTGAATCCAGGGGTGAAGTGACAGCTGGGACGCCGGCTGGTCAGACTGAGCGCTGCTGCAGCTGCAGCAGGGAAATACCACACACATACACACACACTCTCTCTCTCTCAGACAAAGTTATATAACAGGACAGGGCTCAGCCCAGTTTACCGAGAATCCAAGCAGTTGTTTGACAAAACTCTCTCTACCTGCCTTTCCCATCCCACACACCTCTCTGCCTGCTTTTCTCATACGTCTGCTCCACACAGCTTTGAAAATAAACAGAGCAAGGAGGTTTCCTCAGTACGTCCTTCCTTCTCACTCGTCCTCTACAGACACAGCCACACAGGAAATCTCTCACCTTCAGCAGGAAACTCACTCTACTTTAAAGACCGAGAGAAACAGTCCTAATGTTTCACCCAGAGAACAAATGCTATTGGTCTTGCCCTGCAGAAACACACTTTTTAATCTGCTTTAGAGCTGCAACTATTAAATTTATCGCCAACTATTTTGATAACCAATTAATCCGTTACAGCAATCTTTTAAAAAAATAAGTAAAATTCTTTGATTCCAGCTTCTTAAATACATTTTTTTCTGGTTTCTTTACTCTTTGACAGCTAACTGATAGATGACAAAACACTTAAACATTTTACATTTTTCACCATTTTCTGGCCTTTTAGAGACCAAATAACTAATCAATTAAAAGGAGAAAATAATCAACAAAATATTGTTAGTTGCTGCCCTAATCTACTTCACCATAAAAAAAAAAAAAAGTAGCAGCAAAGCACAAAAACAGATTTCAACAAAACAGACATCAGCCTCACCTTTGCTGACTGCCAACAAACCTTTAGTTCAACTATCAGCTGAACATGATAAATTAATCTATGAATTCATTGATAAAAAGCAGAAGAGTTGCACATCATGGAAGCAGAACAGACAAGCTTCACATGAGAGGAGACAGAGTGAGCAAGCCTATCTGAGGGGGAAATTGTTGCTAGTAAGGCCTTAACATGGGATTTCCACAGGGAATTTGTTAGTCAAAATGGACATCCAACTGTGCTGCATTTTTCTTTGACATTTTAAATGCAAATCCAAGCAATGTGGGACATCGCGGTGGCTCTGAGGTGCATAACATGTACCTGCTCTGGGTTTGTTTCCAGCCTTGGACTTTGTGATTCCGCACAGAATGCATAACAAATGTAAAACAGGAAAGAAACAAACCCCATACCAGGTAGTCTGCATTGGTAGGTGGTGCTTTATGAATGTTAGGAAAGATCCAGGGTGATCTACTAATTTATCTTTCATGATGCCAACAAACTGTTGAAAGCTCAGGATGAGTCAGCTGATGATCAGTCTTTCATGTAAAATTGGAGGCTGATGAAGGAGATGTTCTAACCACCGATGATTGGATAAGGGCAGGTGGATTTATCCACGTCATCAAGTCAACTGGAAGTTTGTACTACCGAGACGACCTTGCCAAGTCCGAACTTGGCGAAAATCGGTATTGAGAAACAGCTTTTAAGGGTCACTATTTTCTGACATTTTATAGACAAAACAACAAAATAACTGACCGATTAATACGTAATGAAAGCAATTGTTAGTTGAAGTAATTGATAAAAGCAGCTCTAGATATGAGCCACATGTATGTTAGGCATGTTAAATTCTTGGCTTGTTAGCTAATTATGCATGTCATAACATCAATTAAACCACAATTAAAAATTTGTCCTTTTTGTAGAAATGTGATGTCTACATTTCTTAATATCCTGTTCATTACGTCTGTGAGACATTAGTTGCATGTCATTCCCCTGTCCTCCCCTCACTATTAAGCTGACAGAGTTTACTAGTTTGATGTCGACAGTATGGCAATATTTGTACAGCAATATTGATTTCACCCAGCAGATGCTGCCACTGTCCACACCTGTCATCTTTTCAGACCCAATTAATTACTTTTTTTTATATTTTAGGAGCAATTAGTCTTAGTCTAATTTCTTAGACTCCACCTTGTTGAGTGCTGGCTCTGTGAAACCTCTTAAAAAGGCTAATTGATCCAAATCAAATCCATCCTTATCTAATCACAGCCATCTGCTATCCATCTTTACTCCTTCAGGCCACACAGTGAATCAAGTCCAAAACAGTTGGGTATGTTTGCCAAGTTTTAAACTAACATGAGGGAAATGCATGAATCTTATTTTTTCCCCAATTCCATAAATTTTCCAATAATAAAACACAGTGGTGAGATGTATAATTTTTACCAGGTTTTGTCAGTGCATCAGAGGTGTGTGACGATATAAATAACATGGACAGTGATCTATAGTCCCAGTCAAATCAGCCCGCCCTCCACACGCACTCCCCCTGTAACATGTTTTTGGCCAGGAATAATCCAGAGGTTTCTTTGCAGTGTCACTGTTTAGTCTCTGCACCACTGTCAGACTCAACAGTGAAAGCAGTCTATTTAAAATAGCAACCTTTTTCTGTCAGCACTGTGTTGCTCAGCCTCACACACACAAATCCAACGCCAAGATAAAAAAAAATAACAATTCCTGTCAAGTTCATGCCAATCATTCACAGTTCTGCTTTAGAAAATGTTTGAAAAATACATGACTTCTGCCTTGAAAAAAAGTTCTCTCATAAAAAAAAATAAACTTTCAGATAGATCTCAGATTTAGCTGTAGTTTGGATTTAACTCTTTACACAAAACACACACACAGACATTTCCAGGTGGTATTTCCTACCTTGGCAGCCACGATGCTGAGGCCCATGCCTTTGTGCTTCTTCAGGGTTACTGTGACAACCTCCGGATCTTTCCTCATTGGCTGAAAAGAGAGATAGACAGGAAGGACAAACTGTGAGTGAGGATGAAACCTCTCAGATGCGTCTTTAACAGCCTCAGGGAAATTCAGCGAATGTTCTCCACCGTCTGTCTGCCTCTGAAACATTACGGAGGAAAATCAGACTGTGGAGTAAAAAGAGGGAGGGATGAGAAAAAGGGAGGGAAGGAATGAAGCAGGGATAAAGGGGAAAGGGGAAGACCACAAAGGAACCTGTGGTCGCTGGAATCAAGTCAAGAATGAAAACCACATCATGGTTACCCACACACACACACACATATATATATATACACACACATATACACACCAGGGCTGGGTGACTGGGTGGGGAACAAGAGAGAAACACAGAAGGATAGAGAGCTACAGAGGTTTCTCACATCATGAAAAAAATATTCTGACATGAGGATACTCCAAAATAAATAAGCTTGTGTACAAACTTACACAAAAGTATGTATATTTGTGTTGTGTACTTTTGTGAGCATTGTAGCTGAGTGTGTGTGAGTGTGCAGAGGGAGCGAGTTGATTATTCTGCAACCTGCAGGAACTGAACAAAACAACGACAACCGCACAGCAACTGCGACAGCAACACTGGAGTTACACTAAAAAACAAACAGACTATAACAACATCCCAGCTGTAACTATGACAACCAGAATACAAACTGTGGCCGTATTTGAAACCGCCTACTAAACTAGCAGTACGTACTGAATTGGCCTAAATGTAGTATGCAAACAAAAGCAACATCTGCAGTATGCCAAAAATACCTGGATGGCGTACTGATTTGGGAAAAATCTCCAGTATGCATCGGACCAGTCTACCTCGCGTACTGTTTCCCCATAATGCAAAGCGCGACAACTGTAACAACAACAACTGGTCTTCTCTTTAGAAGAGGAGAACAGAACTTGTTTTACAATTTTCGTACGCCATTTCATCACTAAATCCACTTTGTTTCCAAATTGTTGGAAAAACGAAAATGTGATTGAATTATTTCGGAGTTGAGAAGCTCGGCAAGTGCGGCGGGGGAAGCTAATGAGGCGGCCAGTCAGCTCACGGAGCCGTATGGTCCCACAGCCACACAGACCGAGTCCAGCAACAACATGAGAGTAAAGACCTGCAGCTGTGAGACAGTTTAAATGTTTGTACCACTGTCTTTACATTCTAAGTAATGTTGTAACATTTTACCTTAAATCAAGAGACATCTTGCTCCTGATGGACAGGCTGGTGTAACTTAGAAGCACTTTGACATAAAAATTAAACAGAAGTAGTATGAAAGGAGACTTGTTGCTTTATTATCATCATCATCCTAAATAGACATTACATTGTTAGTGTAATGTTACAGTTGCAGTTATAGTACTTGCTTTTTATATGCATTTTAATTTAAATAATTCTTATTTATGCACCAATATACCAAAGCAAAAATCTGCTACAGATCTGCTGCAGCCTTGTTCTCCTTACATAAAATTAAACAAAGAAGTTTTGAGTGGTACATTTATATTCCTCATATTGTTCAGATTTTGAAAACCAAAAATTGGCTAAGCCTGGCCTAGAATCAATTTAACAGTTTCATACTACCGTTACTTTTCTTCGTAGGTATTTAAGGTAGTGACAAAACACGCTCTGAAGAGCTGTTTGTCCATTTGGGCTACTGGAGAAACATGGCGGCAAAAAATAGCGATTTAAGAGGACCCGCGTTGTGTGTAGATAGAAATGACTCATACTAAGGTAATAAAAACATAGCAGCTCATTATGTAAGGTCTTTACACACCACTGAAAACATATTTATGTATATTATATTGCATTTCTGTAAATGTATCCTCCTGAATATTACACACTGAACCTTTAAAACAATACTAACATGCCCTGAAGTTAAAGTTCCACCTGTGGGACAATAAAGAACTGAACAGTATATTGAAATGGTTAGTTGTTGTTGTAATTGTTCCTGTTGTCAATACTTGCCACGAAGAAATCCTTTCCTAAAGCGACTTCTATGTAAGTGATGGACGGAATAATTCACAATCCTCCTTCTGTGCAAATATGACTTCTATAGTTCAGCTGGAGATAATGGAGATATGAGACTTTGACATTCTGAGTTGGACAAATTAAGTGGGCGACTTAGCAAACTTAGTCTTTTAAGAACCAAATTCCCACTTTGTTACTATCCTTCTAGCAGCTCAGCTAGAAAATACAGTATGTTGAAGCACAAAGAGAGAAAAACACTAAAAAGACTGTGCATTTGGAAGCTAACCACTTGAGTTGTCTAACTCAGACTGCAGATGTCTCATTATTTTCAGTTGAACTTAAGATATTTTTGCTCATAAAAGACTGTGGATTGGTCCCACATCTCTTAATCTCGTGATCTCTTTCGGGCCAGTTTGGACGACAAGAAGAATTACAGCAAACAATAACCCTTTCAATTTCAGTGCCGTTTTAATATAGACTTGAAAAAACTGTGAACCTATCCTTCAAGCTCCTGTGTGAAGTTTTCCCACAGACCAACTTATGTAAGGCTTTTTATGTAAAGCTTTATGCCTTCAGCAATGACTTCCTGACTACTAACTTTCTGTTGTCAAAACAGGTCTACTCAACTCGGATTGGACATTTTTAGATTGTTTTGTCAGCAGGTCAATTTTACTGCAGGATTAATGATAAAAAACAGCTACCATGAGCAAGTTAGATGGAAAAGTGGATGCGGCAGGCTATTCTAGACCTCCGGCATGTCACCAAGGTTAACCGGCACCTTTTACTTTTATTTTGCAGGTATCTGAACCACATGTAAATATGGTATCTGAGGGCTGTGTTATGAAAATAAATACATACTACCAGCAAGTGGCCCAACTCTCTCACTCAGTTCCAATAACCACCCAGCTTGAAGGGTTGTTTAAAAAAATGAATAATATTTACAGGACTTAAATGGTAGTTAACTCAAATAACTGGTGCGGTGCACTGTCCCATCCACACAGTGTGAAAGCTGCCACAGCCCTAACAACTGACAGCTGCGTTTATTGCTACAAAAAAAAAAAAAAAAAAATCAATGCACGGCGGAAATCAATGAAAAACAGGTTCAACATTATAAATAGCCATTTGAGTACTTGCTGTGACACAGACTAAATCTGAATCCCGGTGCTCCATAAACACAAACACCTTCACGCTTAGCTTCTAAGCAGTTTGTTCCACTCTGCCTTGTGTCTGAATTTGTAGTTTTTTGCTTGTATTTTCAATTACTTAATAAACCGGTGATACTTTTCCACATTCCTGCACAAACACAGTTGGGTGTTGTTTAGCTGGAAGCTTGTCTTTTGAAACAAAAGGCCTATGTTGAAGATCATTTCAATAAATAATGTTATTATACTTAATATTCTGCGTGTAATACTGACCACATGTAAAACCAGTAAACATATTACATCATATCCAAAGTGCTGAAGAGGATTCAGAGCAGAACAGCGATTGTGATGGTGGCACAAGACTTCCATGAGCTACATCCCGCCCCGTCCAGCCTGCCTGAACACACGCCATTAATCAAAGAGAGTGTGTGTCTGTGTGTGTGTTTGAGAGAGACGCCAGCATTATGTCGAGGCTACAGTCATGAAATAGTAGAGCAAGGGTAAACACACCAATTACAGAGGAAGTGGCTGTGTGTGTGTCGATGAAAAGAGGTCTATCATTTACTGCTCCAGGCTCACTAACTAACTTCTGCAGCGTGATTGGTGTTGATTAAATTGTGTGTGTGTGTTCGGTGTGTCTGTGAAGGTTGTTATGAAAAGTAAATTGCCTCTCCTGAAGTCACTGTAATCACTGCCTCCCAAGTGGGAGACCACACACACACACACACACACACAAACCTTTGGACCCAAATCAAAGCAACTGCCAAGTTTAAACTTTTCTAAATATAGTCAAACTATGTCCGTTGTGCCGTCATATTGTCTACAGGCTCAGTATCTGTTCAGGAATTTTACCTTTTTCAGTCTTAAATTCACCTGGAAACTGATCTATGTTTTCATCATGTTTTGACTACTGGGGCTCCTGCACAATCTCCCCTAAACCCAGTAAATCCAGTATAATTTACACCTGAATTATCCAGGACGGTGGAAAGATGAGTTTAGCCAGAAAAGGTCGACAAGAGCAACTGAAGGGAGCTTATATAATCTTGATGCAGACAATTATCTTATGTAATCCATATTAGCTAACACTGGCTACTTCGGGTTACTAACTTGTACTTTACAACAAATCAACCATGTGAAATTATTAATGACAGTACCATTTATCTTAGACATATTAATCATACGCTTGGTACCATGCAAATTCATATTATCATAGCTCAAATATGCTCATGTCTTGCATGTAAAATAACAGGCTGGGATGTGTTGCAGAGTGCTTCACTGTCCTCATTTTATTTTGAAGGTTGGGAATAAAAGATATAGTTCTAAATAAAAATAGGTGTTTTGCTGAACATGTAGCCATAGTTTTTAAATGTTGAAAGATTTTTTGAAATGTAAACTTTTTTGGCAATTTATTTCATAGGCCAGCTCTAATAATCACGTGATATGACAGAAAGCTCCAGAACAGCTACTAAATGGAGCTTGTTGTGAGACTGTTGTTTCTGAGGTTCAGAATGAACTCTGAACCTATCTTTATTCCTCATTCGGAAATATATTTTGGAGCAGTTTGCACAGAATAGAAGACACACACTGATTAAGCTAACTCCTAATCATGGAAAAGTCATCTCAGTGCAGCATGGTGGGGAAAAAAGCAAACCAGTGTCCTGAAGTTACTCTGCTGCCATCAAAGACTCTGCGGACACTTTTGTGGCTCCAAGAATTTGTGCCCTCGCACTCTCCTGTCTTAGCTGTCAGATCTACAGTACACTTTCGTTTCCACAGCTTCTGTGAGTCAGCATTATTAAACCAAGTCCTCTGTGGCACCAACTTTTACCTTGGATGCTCCCCAGACACACACACACACAAAGTGGTTTAGAGAGTGAGAGTGTGTAAATCTCCTACCATCTCTGAATTGTCAGCAGCAGAGAAGTTGCTTTCACAGTCAGCTCCTTCAAAGTGGACGGTCCAGGTACCGGGCGAACGGGGATGGGGCACTAACCTACAAAAACCTGGTTGGGGAAACACAAACACACACGGTCAAACATAAAGTACATGTCCATCAAGGCGCAAATCTAAATTCTGTGTGTAAAAACAAAAACGAAAACTCTCTTTCCCTGAATTAGCTGTGGGATAAACCCCAAATTCGTATTGAAAAAATAAACTTAATGCAGATGGAGCCATAGTTACACAAAGATTTCATTCATGAAATCTTAATATAAACTTTGAGATTATTTAATACTAATAACTTGTGTTGTGGTTTTCGGTTCAATTACCAAGTACAAAATACTTCACTATTAATCTGCTCCTTCTTCCTCGCTAGTGTCACACTGCACATGCATCATTCTGCACGACAAAGGTCAAACATCCAAGTTCCATAACAATTAGAAAAAGACATTTCTGAGTGGAGGGGGAATTCAAACCTCAAATATGGAACTGTTGCATAATTATAATGCACAATAAAATACAGTAAATCATCTTTTAGCTGAATGATATTAAGAGTAGAGATATTAAGGGCGATAATATTGTAAGATATGACAGTATATTAACTCTTTGATAACTAAAAAATTTTGCTTTAGTCTAAACAGAATTTATTTTTATTCCAAAATATTGGTCAGAGGTCCCGGTGGCTTTACCTCTCTGCAGCAGCGGCTCCAGGAAGTCCTGCAGGCCGTTGGGGAGGCTGCGCACCACATCGCAGGAGTAGCCGTCTTCAGGAAGGAGGAAGGGCAGCTGGAGGTCTGGATCCTCCTCCAGCTGAACCTCTCTCCCATCACTCCTCGCCAGCTCGTCGGCTGTATTTTCTGCCACTGCCACCACGTGGTCGATCAGCTCCTGTAAACAAACAACCAGAGGCAGCACACATGTCAGACAACCTCAAAAAGGCTCCCAGGTCTGCTTCATTACATCTAAAGTAATGGCCAGTTTCCCACATCTGGGTATGTGTTCATCACAACTGACTTGCATTACATAAAGCTGACATTATCAAACATACATTAAAACTACATGTACAGTGTTAGTTTAAGTTTATAAATAATGTTGCATAAGTTGAATTTTCTCTATTAGGAGTGTGTTTCTGTGCGTTTGTCTTACAGGCGGGATGTAAGGCTCGTCTGGGGCACAATGGTAGTTGGACATGAGAGCGTGGAGCTGCAGGGAATTGAGCTTGAAGCAGGTGTTATGGATGTTCGGCACATCCTGCATAGAGTATTTGTCCATGGTCAGCAGGGTGGTGGCCTGGAGGACACACAAAAAAATAAACATTTTAATGAGCTACAGATCATCATGTATCTCATATAAATCTTGTCTGTATATCTTCAGCCTTATCTAGAACATCGTCTTTTGCGAATCCTTTACATTAAACATATGCACTCGAGAGTACAAAATGTTATAGTATAATTTGCCTTTGTGAAATGTACATGTTTACATATCTTTATAATTGTATCTTGAATATGTCTATCCATGTATCCTATTGTAATCCTATAAGCATACTGCTTGTAAATAAACCTGAATACACATACCAATTTGAAAACTGGCTTCAAAATGTTCTTTAACATGAAAGTTATGGTTTGATTAAATGTTATTTTTTCTTATATTATTTTAAGCAATAGGGTCCTACATGATCATATTCTTATCTGCCAAAGTTCAAATGAGAGATTCTGTATTTCTGACGCAGACAGTGTTCTTCTCCCAGGTTAGAAAGGGCGAGGCTGTGTTGTGCTGTGCTGTCTCCATGCACTCTTTGAAATTTAACAATACAGTAATCAGAATCTGATGAAAGCTGTTCGGTTGTTTGCTTATATTGCCACGGAGACGCCCTTGTCATTCAAATCTGATCAAAACAACACTCACGCAGTCCTGAAGAAGCAAACAAGTTGAGATTTTGTGTTAAACTCTTATACACCGATTCTTAATTCTAATCTTAAGGGGATACTGTACATGTTTTTGTCAAGCGCACCCCACTTTATCTGTGTGTATAACTAGGACAAAATTTAGATGTGATGACATGTAAACTGCTAGTCACTACTACTTCACTTTAATCACTATCACTGTCAACGTGTCTTAAAAAGCAACTAAAATAGGGGAACACTGGCAAGACAAATCCCACTGACAGTTTGGGAAGTCATTCACTAAATAGCACAAATAAGATTTAAACAACTGAGAAAACACATAAATAAAATCCATCCCCATTTTAGTCTAGCTGTAACTGTGGTAAATACATACAAAAACAATCTGCTCATGCCCCGGAACACTGCCCTTGTTTTTCACCATCCTCTTACCTGTACAATTCGACTGAGGTGGCAGTCGGCGGCGAGCTCCAGACCCTGTTTCTCAGCCCAGGCCTCAATGTGGCTGAGCTGCTGTCGTAGGATGGCCCCCCAGTAGTGACAACACAGCCCTGACTCCGTGTCCGTCACCAGCTTGTTGAAGAGCCACATGTTTATGAAGTGGAAGAGCTGCGAGAAGAGCTGGATGGTCAGAGCGGCGTTGACCCGACACCGCCGCAGTAGTGACATCGCCCCCGTCAGGGTGTGCAGGACGTCCTCTGCAAAGAGAAAGAGCAAGAGACCTATGATGCTCGTCTCACATCTCCTGTACTGCGGAAACCTTAATGCAAAGAGGCTCAATACTGCTGCTCTGGGAAAAGAAGGAAGCATTAAAACAACAGCAGATACGGAGGATCAGATGTGTGCTTTTTAAAATCTGCCATCCATTAATTTCCTATTAGGAGGGTACGAACAGTTGAGATAGGCTGCGAATAGAAGACTTAAACAACACTGCAACACCGTTATGTTACTGACAGGAGGTTGCTTCACGATAAAAAACATTTGAAGCAGGCTGAGGCTGAAAAACGCTCTCTCTCGCTCTCTTTGTGTGTCTTCACGCCTGATTTATTGCCATGTCACAAGGCGGGAATCTAAACTTTCTTTGGTTTCATATACGTTTGGCCAGATATTACACATTTTGCCTTAACTGAAGATAGGCACTGTAGGTACTGCTTCTCTAGAACAGTTTCCCACCATGAGGGATCCATAAAGGCAAAATAGGAAAGAAACATGTTTGAACCTCACTTCTGACTCCTCAGTCTCTCTTTCTCGGCATCCTTAGCTCCACTATCAATGCTGCTAGCATTTGGGGATTCTCCTATTTCTGGCAGCCATTCATTATCACTGCCACTAGTATTATCCTCACTTGATCCTGATGGAATTTGCTCCACTATGCTGAATGCATTTCTATTACTTGCTTCAAGACACTAAATATTACTCATATAATGGATCTAATCTGCACAAAATATTGTTTTGTTACAAAAACTGATTTATGTTAATAAATTACAAAGGCTTACCAGAGGGTGGCAGTGCATGGCAGGACACACTAGCGTCCACTGCAGTGGCTGATATGCAACTAGACTATCAGAAACTCTGCCCATACAAGCAAACGGCACTTGAATAGCTGTCCACTGTAGTGGCCACGTGAAAGGGTTAATACATTTTCTCCAATCTTTACTTATTTAGAAATAATTAAATTGTTTTACCTTTTCAGACACCTAAAAATTAGGAAAAATCACTCATGATGTGGGACACTGCTTTATTTAAAGAGGTCATGAATCAGAATAGCTGTGAATAACTACTCTGAATACAGCATGTGTTTGTATATTACCGATCTTGGGTCTCTGTGGATTATGTTCCTCGGGGTCGTCCAGGAAGGCAGGCATGTAGTTGTTCAGATCAGCCTGGAGACAGTGGACCAGGTACCTGCACCCACACATTACAGCTTGTTATAGATGACCGACTTCATCATCAAACAAAGGACAAGCTCTTATCAAGTCTTCTGTCTGTAGAATCTTTGACTGATAACATTTTCCATGCACATCCATAAATTTTATGCAGGTGCAGGGTAACAATAATCTGCACACCATCAGTATAGGTTTCCCTGTTCGGATAAGGGTTGTGTATTTTTATTTATTTGTAAGATCATAAGCATGAATCTGTGAATATAGCAAGGCATTTTATGAACAACGTGTGTATCCAACTAACACTGTGCTTTAAATGCAATGTTTGATGTGATACTTTTGTGCAACTACTGCGGTCTTTCCAAATTTACATATGATGATCTACAGTAAAATAGACCATATACACTTGAAATGTTGTCATGTCCATGTAGACACCTTTTTTAAAATTGATTTGATAGGAACAGCTAAAAAGAAACCAGGCTGGTCTCTAACACCTTTTGACTAGTTTAATGAAACATTAAAACTTATTCCAGTTGAGGAACTTCTTCTGCAGAGAACTGACCAAATTCCCCGACGTGCCCTTTCTAGAATACATCTCTAAGACTACAGACACCAGCCCCACCACACATCTTCCGACACAAGCACACACAGACTGACTTGAAAGCCATCTGAACCAGATGGGCGAGGAGGTCCTGGGCATCCACCGTGATGCGATTCAGGTCTCGGTCCTGCTTGATAAAGTTGAGCAGCTCTGAGGCGTTGGCCATCCAGAAAGCCAGCGCTCCTGCAATGTTCTTCTGCTTCTATAAACATACCAATCACAGCCACACACAAAGAAAAAAAATATATACAGAGGAAGTTGTTAGAGCAGCAGGACAAAGGAGAGACTGAAGAGTTAAAAAAGAAGAGAGGGATTTCTGTTTGAGTGGCAGCCAGAAGGAGCATTTGTTACTTCAGGGATAGACTCATGCCCCGCCCACGCCTCCCTCTAAGCCAACACAATGCAGAGAGGGAGAGTGGTCATCATTGTCACTTTTCTTCAGTTCTTCAACACATGATTGTGATCTCTTAAATTCAACACAGTGGACAGAAGAATTTCCCTTTGACTTTGTCAGAGACATTAGTGACCACTTCTTTTCCCTCCCAGACACAACTCCATTTATCAGGTCACCAGACAAGAGCCTCCTCCTCCACTAGTTGGTTGCACTACTTTGTATTTCTTTTATTTAGACTGTAGACTCTCACTATGGACCAAATGTATTTACACCGCAAGCAAGAGGATCAATACGTGACTAATTTCCAGAAGGACACACAGGGAAATTTTGTGGTCAGATTTAAATGCTTCTTGTGTCTTCAGTATGACTAATCCCACGAGAAAAGTGCAGAATGGTCAGCCAATGGAAGACATTTAACATTGACCTTTAAGATATATATATTTATTGTTACAATCAATTTATATTTAACTATATTTCTGATATTTTTTATTCATGTTACCTATTTAAAGCTTGAAAATTGATACCATCCTCATGTCTGAAGATTAAGTAAGTCCTATCTTAGTTAGCTGTTCACTCGTTTCTAGTCTTTATGCTAAGCTAAGCTAACTGGCTGGCTGCTGCCTGTAGCCTTAAATTTAACAAAGAAGTGTTAAAACATAGCAGCAGAAGATATAAATTGTTGATTCACTACACACTGAAATATCGGTAGCCTAATGAGTTTGGCACACAAAAGCTACTCGCTCCAAATACAGATGGTGGAAGTGTATCCGCTTCATTTATTGATTTTCCATGAATGAAATTTTGACTGAGATTCTCACTCTTGATGTGGTACAATTTGATGATTAAACAAACAAATTATAACGTGGTAATTAGCGATCTTAGATGAATTATGTAACCTTTGGGCAGAGCCAGAGCAGCAGTTTGAATATGTATCTTGGTACAGACATACAGTGCGATTGATAAGACAAGAAAATGAAAACGCCTATCCAAAAATGTTGAAGTAATCCTTTAGCCTATCAAAATGCAATACTTTAAAAGGCAATATAAAAGCAAGTGAAAACACATGGTGTGCCATTTGTAAATGTGTAGCTGTGCATCACTGCATGTAATCAGAGCCTCTAGCAGAGTAAAGTGATCCATCAACCAAGGAGCCTGCAGAGTGAACAAGCAGTAACATGCCTAACCGGGATAATAATATCAGAGAATAATTAATGACATAATTATCTCCAGTGGCCAACGCTGAGTGGATATCAGACTTTTTAATAACGCTTGGCATCTGCTTCACATGCAAGTCTACAGTCTAAATAACAGTTGTCTGATCAACAGGGAGGACTGAGCTCAGTGTCTGAGGAGCTGATAGGTCAATATCCCCGCCACTCAAGAGAGGGAGGAATGTGCGAAGCTGGCTTCCCTGCACTCATCTATCCCCGCCTCGAAAAAAGTAACACAAACCAAACAAAACAATGAACAAAAACCCTTCATTCAGAACAGCCAGAGAATGAGAGATGGAGCCAAGTGCATCCAAAATGAAACGTGACAATAAAACATTTAGGAAACATTAAAAACACAGACGGATGGGCTGAACATATTAAATGGACTTCCAAACAAGACAAATGAAGCCGAGGAGGTCGGAGGGACGTGACTTGTCTCTCATCCACACTGTCGAGTAGGAGAAGCAAGACGTGATGTCATACAAGATGGATGCCAGAATTAAAGATGGTGCAATGACAGAAAAGAGTGGTTGCTTTGGTTTTGCTGGGGGGGAGGGGGGGAGGGGGGGGGGGGTGTTTATTGTTGTTGTTTTTTTTAGTACCAGGCAGGTCCAGGAAGCTGAATGAAATTAGTTGGGTTGGTGTTGCTGTTGTTGCTTAGTTTTCCAGCTGTGGGAGGACGCATTATTATGACTTTATTTTACATTTCTGTTAGGATGGAGAAAAAGAAGCAGCAGCAACAATGAAGGGCTGGTCAAAAAAAGCAGACACAGAGCAGTAAAGAGAGAGAGGTAGGAGGTCCAGACGAGGTAGAGATTCAAATAAGGAAGCCAACAGGTTGATGAGGTTGAGCGACATGATTTTTCATTAACTGTTAAAATGGTATCTGATTTGCCTTCAAAGGAATCAAAGTGATTTCAAGAACTGCTGCAAATAAACTATGGTTCAGATGATGAATAAACATTTTGTATATGTTGTTTGTCAGCTCATGAATACATTTGTTGTTAAAATCTGTAAAGTCTCCATTTCTTTATACAATATTTTTGTTTCATTTATTATCTAAAAATTTATTTCTGCTTTAAAAAAATCTAAAGTTGTCATTTAGAGTTAGCATATCACATCTAGCATTTTTCTATATGTACAGCTGCAACTAACATTTATATTTATTTTCAATGAATCTGCTCTTTGGGGGAGGTGGAGGTAGGGGGGGTTATCGATTAAGGATTTCCTTTGACAGTTATTCAGTTTACAGTGATAGAAAACGGACAAAAGCAGCAAATCCACACATTTGAGAAGCTGGGACCAGAGAACATTTGACATTTTTGCTAAATTAATGACTGTAATGGTTAATTAAGTATCAGTGTTGCAGAATAATTAGTCAACTGAATAAATGTTTCAACTCTAGCTGTATCCAATGACATCTTCTAACACTAACATGTCTTTCGTATGTTTTGAAAAACACATTTTATGGATTCACATCCCTTCGATCATTCCTTATTTAAGGATGGATGATCCTTTTGACCCATTCCACCGGCACGGAGAAAAGGAAAACTCAATTTATTATTCCACAACTGTAATTAACAGCCAGCAATTTGACATCACAATGAGCAATAATGTGTTACAGATGGTCAACTCTCATGCCGTATTTCTTACTATTTATTCCTTTTGTGACCTGCTTTGAAGTGAAAATATAATTCCTTTAAGTAGACATGAATTATTTAAAGTTTAAATTTGTGTAAAGGCATGAAATTGAGTCCCAACATCCATCGGCTGGGTTTCAGCTTTAAGCTGTACAAACAGTAAGAAGCATGAAAGATGGATTGTTGAACTTGAGATTTTATCCATGTCGCTCACACCAAGAGAAAGAGAGAATAAGAGAGAGAGAAAGAGTGAGTGAGGTAGACGAGCCTGTAGCAGCCGTATCATGGTGTGCTATCCTACCTGATCCTCTTCATGAATCTCCTGGATGAAAGGAAGGAAGGAGGGAGGAGTAGGAGGAGATGTTCACAGGACAGAGAGAAAACACGTCAACAGCTACAGTATGGACACAGCCATGTAACACACATACATGCACTTTGACAGACACACATGGTCATGGGTTTACAACGTAAAGCCATCTTGAATCAGTTAAAGAACATAACTGATGGCGGTCAGCTGGAAGCCACATCTGGCCAAGAACATATTAAAGAGTGTCTGAAATTTATCAACTTCAGTTAAATGGCTTTAAGAGATCTCTTCAGTGTCGGCGAGAAGGAAATTTATCACTAAAACAGCACTGTTATATAATTAAATATGAACTGATGACCTAAAAAAACTGACTCATTATGTAAGTTTTTTGGGTACATTTACCAGGTTTAGGGTAGTGGAAGTCTACAGGTTAGAGAAAGAGACGTCAAAGTGTTCAGTTGTGATTAAAAGGTAACATAATAAATAGTTATCAGGACATCAACAGGAGGGAATTCGCATGGCAGAGCATCCCCGCAAGACTAGATGAGGGCCTATCAGGTAAAGTTATGTAGCCTATAATTTTAACTTTAGTTAAATAGGCTACAACTGTGTAGCGCACAGAAGCCATTGCTACTATTCATAGAGGGCCTGCCATTTACTCGCGGAGCGCTTGTTTTCCTTTATCACCGGAGCGCAGAGCAACTATGCGTGGCCAAGCGACTACATTGTGATTTGAAGAACATTCCTAAGATCGACATCTTCCTCGATACTAATCAGCATGCAGTGTGTAGCTATCCACTTCGCTATGACATTTAATCGCTTGTCTTGCTTTTGTTTTTCTACTTCTCCCACATGCTGCATCCAACGTAGTCTGCTGAAGCCTCCCCCCGCTGCTCGTTACGGTGGGTGATTTGCAGGCTGATCAACATCCCACCCCTGCTGTGACCCACGGTTTGACTGTATGTGTATTCACAGCCAGTGACTTTCAAAATAATAATAATAAAAACTGCGTTAACGTGCGATAAAATAATATTCTGCGTTAATGCGATAACGCGTCAACATGCACAGCCCTAATAATTATTTAATTAACTTTGTCACAGTACAACGCATGCGAAATTCGTTTTCTGTATTTAACCATCCTAATAAGGAGCAGTGGGCAGCCATTGTGAAGCGCCTGGGGAACAGTCTGGGGTTCAGGGCCTTGCTCAAGGACACCTTCAGCAGTGGTCTATGGTACATGGACTTGAACAAGCGACCCTTTGGTTCCCAAGCCAGGATCCCTGAGTTAAGTAACATATGAGCTAAGTGTATAAATGTGAGCAGAGTGTACTTAAAAAGGAAAGAAAATATAATCCTTAATAAACTAAGTCATTATTATTTTAACAGTATAGATTCTGATACATCTGTATAATTAACACAAAATGTGACCAACAACAAGAATAAATTCAGCCTCTGGACACTATTACAAACAGTGTGCATAGGCCGGGTTGGCGAGAAATCTACAACAGGAAGGTTCTGTAGAAAATGTGGCTAAACCTTCCAGTTTTTTAGAAATGCAGTCTCAGTTTAGAGAAGAACTGTATCCAACAGAAATGGTGGAAAACAGAAGCAATTGCATAAATGCCGACCTTGTTCTTTGGTAATGATACAAGGTTTTAGAGCTGCAACGATTAAGTATTTAGATCATCGATTTGAGTAACAAACTGACTAAACAACACATTTGAGGAAGTCATCTTGGGCTTTGGGAAACACCAATCGACAATTATCACCATTTTATCAACTGAATAACTAATCAATCAAGAAAACAATCAACAGATTAATCGACACTGAAAGAATCATTAGTTACAGCCCTACATCTTTGTGACACTTAATCTCATAATCACATATTGATGTTTGATGCTACTATTTATGGAAACATTAACAGAGTACTGCAGTTGAGACATTTAACATAAAGGATGCAAGGCACTGGAAAAAGATGCGTCTATCTCCATCAACTCACAAAGTAAAGTTGATCACAATCATGCAGATTCAAGACTTAGTTTTCAAGTTCTCGACATTCCAGAGATGCATCCCAAAATAACCCTGTTCTGATGGATCGTTCATCTCCTGATAATAGAAAATGCCCAAACAGAACACAAACCCACTATTGCAGATTATACATCTGAAGTAGGAATGTTCCTATATTCCTCAGAAGCTAAAGCCATTTCCCAGAAACTCTGTAAAACTGAAATCCTACTACACACACCCACAGTGAAATAGATTAAAATGTGTGTGTGTTTTCTTTCATAACCTCAGTGCATGGCAACAGCAATGACAAACTGGCTAAGAGCTTAATAATAAAAGTGAATGGCACTAATAAAAGAAGAAATGGCATTTGCATTTTATTGAGCATCGTAGAAGAATGTCCCCATTCTTTCTTTCCCCATAATCCCCTGATCTACTAAGGTCATGTGCTTCATATTTTAACATACATGATGCTGAGTGATAACATGCCAACACGTTAAGCCAACACTATTTTAATTGTGGCTGGGTATCGAGCTTCAATTCTTATGAATAACAAACAAATGTGTCAGTAGCACATAGTTTTAAAAGTATTGAAAGTTGGTAATAGATGTTCGGCCACATTCTTAGTTTTGTTTCACATTCAGGTTGTTCTGATTTAAATCAATATTTTCTTAAATATATTGCATTAAGTCAATGTTCTCGCACAGCTGTTTGTGTTAATGTAATCTTGAAGAGCTATATGTTGCTATGCATTTATAAAATATGGTTTTGTATTTTTGCCTAAACACTTCGCATATCAGCATATTTCCAGCTCTAATGATCAGCGATAGCTCCATGCTAGCAACGATGTTCTTCACACAACAAGGATTTAATACTGACGGGTAGAAAAACATAAGACAAAAGCACAGACTGATACAACAGCGGTAACTGTGGAGAGAAAGCTGCAAGAAAATACATGTACAAACACTTACACACACCTTACAACAACTACAAGCGTAGTAGTTTGTAAGTATACAGTAAATGTGGGGAATTAAGCAAAACCTCAGACAACCCAAACATTTTAACACAAATGATTATACAAGTATGAAATACATAAATACACACTGAGAAAATGCACAGATTAATCAATGACATTAGCTTCAATACGACAGTACACACAAAAAAATAAATATAAAAATAGATTTGAAAGGCAGTGTTACTGACCTGAATGACTCCCTCCATCATGCTCACCATCTTGTTGACGATGGCTATGACCTTATGGGTCCTCTCAGACGGCGACATGTCAGGCCGGTAAGAAGGCGACAGGATGTAGCGGCAGGCCATGTACAGGACATAAGTGGGTGAGAGTTTGAAGTGGACCGTGGAGCTGTTGGTGTAGTTGATTATGGCTGACAGGAAGGTGTCTTCAGCTGGATGGACACACAGATTCAGATGATTAGACCAATCGCACATACACAGAGAAAGTGCTACATGGCTCTTGGAGCACGTGGTTTCTCCCAGTGCATTGTGGGTACGGGACTCTCCTCCACCAGCAATAAATACCCTCCTTTGGCTGGTAAAACAGATGATCTCACACCTTGCCAAATATATACTCAGTGCACACAGAAATATTATGGCCCAGAGCACAACTAGAACCAATAAACAGAGGTGTAAGAAAGACGGAGCAAAAATCTAGAGCTTATAAAACCAACCTTGAAATTGTAATGCTAACTCAACTACAGCAACTGAAACCAACTCTTTTCTGACTGAATTCATCTAATAAATAAAATTGTGACATGTTTGAGATGGTGTTGACAAAAGTCAATGTGATCAGAGCAACGTTTTCTTTCTTTCCTCCAAACTATCAGGTATTTTTCTTTACACCCCTTTCTTTCTCCTTGTCATCTTCTTTCTCGCTCTACTATTGCTGTAAATAATATTAACAATGGCTGCACACCAGTAAGTGTCCCTGGAATGTGTGAGCATACACCAGAGCCCTGGAACTGGCTCAACTAAATGAAAAGGCAGCCATAATTAACATTAATTCACCTGTTGCTTTTCACGCTTTGACAAATCTTAATATCTTTCATGAAAACAGTCTATAGGACCAGTAAATATAATCAGTTAATCTCAATGAACTGCATAGCTGCAACTAAGAATAGGACATTTCTAAAGCAGCTCTAGCAGTTTCCCTTACTAAAAAAAAAAAAAAAAAAAACAATTTACAGAACCCAATTCAGCCCATTTCAATTCAAGTGCTCAATTTAATCATCTTCAAATAATGTCAACTTAACTATGTTATCTTGATGCAATAATAGGAAACTAATGTTGCTGATCTGGCTGACTTTTCTGCCAAGATGACTGTTGCACAACTTAAAATGTAACATAGAAGCGGAGACATGAAAGTCATTAATGTCTTTAAATAAATATGACAATGGCTTTCTGAAGTCATCACGCCTTCCTGTACATAACTGTACAATGCCACAATACCCTAAACGCATTGGATACGTATCCAGCCAGCGGGGTGAGAGGAAATGTGAGAAGTTTAAAGAGGTGGTATTGTGGTTTTTGGCTTTTCCCCTCTCCTTTATTGAGTTATATATCTTTCTTGGTGCATGTACTAGGTTTGCAAAGTGAAAAGGCTCAAAGTCCATCCCAAAGGGAGCTCCCATCTCCCACAGAAAACACTGCTGTGAACTGCCTGAAAACAGCTCGTCTGTAGTCCAGCCTTTACTTCCCTTTCTTGTGACGTCAAAATGAAAATACGTGTCATAATGCTCACTGAGCGGCTAGTCCGACACGCACTCAAAAACACTGGTGGAAAAACACTGAGCTGCAGCACACACCTCTCCTCTCCCTTCCAAACACTAGCTACCCTCCAGGCAGTCAGTGGACATGAAGTTGTTACTGTGCTGTAGAGACAGAGCTCAGTTAAAACTTTATGGATGAAAGATACTTTTGTCCAAGTCCAAATAGCCAAACTGGTCGACAACATGTAGCCTACAGCTGAATCAAAGCTGTTTACCGTCTTTTCGCTGACCCGCCCTTCTAAAATATGGTGTTTTTTGAACATTAAGCCATGTAAACCTGTTCTGGTACAACCTCTAAATAGGATTTTGAACCTGAAAATGAGCATAATACCACCTCTTTAAAGTTCACCACAAACTTACATATACCATATATTTGCTATGAGTAATTTATTGTATATCGCTGCAGCTAGAGCAGTTAGGTCAGCAGAATCAGCCCAGTGCATTGTAAAGACAACCAGGAGGGTTCAATAGTTTCCAGCAATTGACTGTTTCACTAACACAGTGAGGGGAATAAAGTGAGGCAGAAAGAGACACACTAATACTTACAGTTGTCTCTGAACTCTATGCCGGCTGGCAGAGTCAAATCTGCTCTGTCGGCAGAAACGTCCTGAGACCTGATAAGACAAAATAACAGTATTAGAAGGGAAGATGACACTAAATACAGACAGAAGAGAGGAGAAGGACAGACCAGAGGAGTGAAGAGGATAAAGATGGAGGACGAAGAATGGCACAGAAAGTGGGACAAAGAGGAGAAGAGTGTTTGTCTGACCTGTTGTCCTGCTGCTCTCCTCTGATCATGGGTTTGACCATGCCTCTCTCCATCTCCAGCTTTCCTGAGCTCTGCACACACAGAGCACACATTGTCAGGCAGCTTCAGCCAAATTTAATTTCACTGTAATTTAATTTACAAAAGATGACCCCAATTTGAGAATGTACAGACATGCAGATAATGGCAACTGTATTATGTGGCTTCAGTAACACTTTCATCTTTTCACATACGGTGTAAACAATGAAAGTGTTGAAGAAATAACTAAAATCTTTCTATACGGTGGTCTCATGTGGCTCTGCTTACGAGCACTGACATGGTGTCTTGTGAATTGCTGGCAGGACTTTCACAACTGCTAACAGGCAGCTAACACAACAGATGCGGTTGTTATATTTAATCTATTGGAAAACCAGAAAACTGTATGTATTTGATCTATTAAATATATAATACATATAGTACTTGTTACATACTGAAAACATGCAGAGAATCACTGCAAATGCTATATGCCTAGAGCTGCTACAATTAGTCAATAATCAATTAGTTAAACAACAAAAAAAAATATTTACAGCAAATTTGACAAATTAATTGTTTCAGTCATTTCTACAGAGAAAAAAAAATAATTCTCTAGTTCCAGCTACACAAATGTGAGGATATGCCGCTTTTATCTGTTTATACAATTATAATTTAATCTTGTTTGACTGTTGGCTGCATAAAACAAGCATGTCTAGAATTTTGTGGACCAAATAATTCATTAATTAATCAATCAAGAAAGTAATCAGTAGATCAATCAAAATTGCTTATTTTTGTTATTTTCAGCCCTATATACAGTATGTCACTGTGCATTACTTCTTCAGGTAACAAGTGGAACAAACATTTACGCATGCAAGTTCTCTCTAATTTTACCATATCCGGATCTAAACGGTGGACACATCACGTTTACCTCGACAAAACCAAATGATACCCGATTTACTTAAGAGTCAAAAACGGCGCCAATACTGATCCGGCACATTGGATTGGTGCATCGCAACAATAAAACGTTGTTGATTTAGCCTTCAGCAAGTAATAAAAGGGTATAAAACAGTGTATAAAAATAAACAGCAAAAATTCAGATGGTCTCTGTGTGTGCAAATTACCTTGCTGGTAGGCAGGGCAGCTCCACTGTGGACGTCTCCGTGAAGGTCGAAAGTGGTTTCTGGTACACTGCTGCAGCAGACACACAGACATGCAGCGGTTTAGATGAGGAAGTGTGCTCTCCACATCTGACTTTTCATTACTGATAACAACAAGAGCTCAGACTTAATCCAGACACACACACACAAACCCACTCACTTATCTAACTCATCGTCGGAGAGGAGAGAGCTGGATCAGAGATGCAGTAAATGAATGACTCACTAATACATGCAGACAGATAGTTTGCTTTACACACATGCACACACACACTTACATAACAGTCTAATTAGATGTAGAGAAGCCATGCCAGGAGTCCTGACAGAGCACTGTTCGCAGCAAAGCTGTGTGTATATCTGTATGTTTGAGTGACAGTAATTGAGTGTGACAGAAGTCGGGTTTAAAAGAGAGGCTTCTGCTTTTCACGCCCCACATGACAGGAGAGCTTCAATGTCAAATAAAGCATTTGTGCTCTGTTCCATCGACAGGGAGGTCTGTGGTACGTACACATTACCCACCAGCAGCCAAAGTAGATTAAACAGTTAACGGAGTGACTGTGCTTACACAGACTGAGAAATTAGACTGATTTTCAATCCTAAATCACATCTCCAAATTGATTTATTTGCTCGTTTTAACATTTTCCATCTATGAAATGTTGATCATGACAATTTCAACACACCACAGAGGACACCTCTCAATCTATGTTGACATTAATGCAGATCAAGTTCAAGCTGATGTTTTCGACCATTGAAAACAGATCTTTTTCTAAACCGTCTTCAAGTTAACACATTTACAGTGGAAACGGAAAAAAAGTCAAGTCAATGTTATTTATATAGCCAATATCACAAATTTGTCTCAAGGGGCTTTCTGATCTATACAACATACGACACTTTCTGTCCTTAGACCCTCGATTCAGATTGGGAAGAAAGCTCAGCAAGAGCAACAGAGGAGGGACCCTCCCCAATAGATGTTGTGTGTACAAAATAGAACAACATAGCATAATTAATGTGTACATTGTAATTTGCACATACCAACTATATATTTTATTTTAGATTGACTTGACATAACTGTTTCAGTGTAGTTCACCTAGTAAAATTAACTCATTACTTTGCTGTCTGGTTACAAAGACACTTCTGCCTGTAAATCATAAAATAAAGAATTAATTATGGCTTTAAACTGGCACCTATGTGTTTATTAATTAAACTTTATTATGTTTGGATGTAATTTCCTTTGTAATTTCCTAGATAAGAGGAAACTAGCAACACGAAATAAAAACAAACAGTGGCAGATTATGTTTCACTCCAGACATCCGGTATGTTTTCCCTTCTCTAATGCAAAATTCTTGAGGAGGGAGATTAAAGTTCTGAACACTCGCAATACTTCACAAGATCATCTCTTCCGACTGCCAGAACCTTGTGCCAAAAAAAAAAAAAATTCAGTTGTCAAGCCAGACTGTGGCTCTAATCGTTTCAAACATGATGATGCATCTCCGGCTCAAATTAACTAGGTATCCTTGTGCGTTTGCACAGCAGAAGATTGGAAAGCAGCCCAGAAAACCACAGGGATCAACATCCACAACGTCAGGCTTGTAGTTTAGACTGAAGTGACATTGAGCAGCACAAAATGACAGTTGTTGAACGTAACTCGCCAGACATTAAAGAGACTTTCATAGAGTCAAAAAAACATCATCAATGCCTCAATTCATGCATGTCTTTGGTAGTCAACAAGTAGTTGCTGAACATGCTTCAAGAAAGATGGATTGTTGGTCCAAGTAAAATATAATTTGCTAATTTGACATTGTTTATCTTAGCCATCTGAGGGCATCTAATTGTAAACACATCTCTGACATTATCACGTTATAAAGTTGCTACCCTTTAAGTTTTCATTCCTGCTCCTGCTGATTGCATTTTCCTGTGTGGTTGAAGGTGCTAATCAAAATGACACCCGATGGAGTCTCTGGAACAAAAACCTGTAACAGAGACTCGCAAACGCTCTGAGGAACATGGTGTGAGAGCCCTGTTCTACATATGTGATTGACTTCATTACATTATTCTGAGTTTATTCAACTCTCTTACTTAAAATGTACACTAATGTGTCATTGTATGTCTATCCAACCAGCATTAAAGGCTAACAAACTCACTACTGAACACACAAACAACCAATTATGCTGTTGTTGGATTAATAATAACTAAGAAACTTAGTAAAAAACTTAGTTGTCTGCAAAATCCTTGAACAAAATATTCCATTCTGGTGCAGCTTATAAAAGACACTAGACTTTAAAGTAATTCAAATATGTTGAATACGTCAATTTTAGAAAACATTTTAGAAAGGTATACAGTAAACCTCAAAAATACTTAGTGTTGTTGTTTCAAGACTAAAAACTAGAAGTAACAACATTCTGGCTTCTTTAGTAGAGCTCATCTTGTGAACTGTTAAAGAACTAATTCATGCAGAAACAGACAAAGAAATGAGTTTGTGTTGGTTACTCACACACCTCCCTCTCTTTCTCCCAGCATTAGTCATCCATTGACTTGTTAAAGGGTCATTCAATTCAGATTCAAAAACTTTTTCTTGTCCTTCTGCTCATCCCTCACTCCCTTCTCCTCTTATCTGGTGTGCTCTCCGATTCTGTCTCCCGTTAAGTGTGTGAAACGGCAGCGAGCAGGAGGCCACACCCAACACCATGTTGATCAGATTAGAGGGCCTGCCATAACCCTAGACCTCCGCTCTTCTTCTCCTTTCATTTCCTCATTCTCTCCATCCACGCAAACCCCTAACCTCCCTCCTCCCCCTTTTCCTTCCCTTCATCTATCACTCTGCCTGCCAACTCCAAACCTCATCCTCTCCTCCCTTCATCTACAATAACACCCTCTTCTTTTAGTCTGTTCACAAACTTGAGAAAATAGTGTGTAGGGAGGATGAGAAGGAGGAAACACAGGATAATAAGGAGGCAAAAGAAGAAGAAAAAGAGAAAGAGGCAGGAAAGGAGCAGGAGTGTCAGTGTGTTAGAGGTAAAGACTGTGCATTTCCACACAAACACAATTACAACCTTCTCTTTTCCCTCACCCAGATTTGTGCCGGCTCCTCATCATAGAGGTTGGTTCTCTCTTCCCTCCCTGGTCGAACATCGGGTCCACAAACTTAAAGACATGTGCAGAACCAAACTGGAGGGTGGAGCCCGAACGCAGCACCGTTGTCTCTGTAATTCGTTGCCCGTCGACAAAGGTGTCGGCGTCTGGGCCGTGCGGCGTCACAGTCACCATACCTTCACTGTGCATGAGGTTGCAGTGGTGGGGCAAAATCCCTGGACCTACCAGCTGGAGAAAAAAAACAAAGGGACGTCACAAACTACACACACACACACACACACACACACACACATTACAGCTGCTACATCTTGAGGTCCACTTTAATCGAAAATCGAAGTAAAGCTCACTTTTGCTAAGAAATCAATTTACATATCCCCGGTATTTGTTTTGACATAACTGAAATTTTATTTAATTTTTATTATTGGTATTTATTATTCATTTTTACATTTATTCATTTAGTTGATGCTTTTATCCAAAGCGACTTACAATTACTTTACATGTCAAAGCTTGCACGCCTCTGGAGCAACTAGGGGTTAAGTGTCTTGCTCAGGGACACACTGGTGTCTCACAGTGGATTCAAACCCGGGTCTCTCACGCCAAAGTCATGTGTCTTATCCACTGCACCATCACCACCCATTTTATTTATTTTGTGACAGTACCCCCTACATCAATGAGAATATTTGGTATTAACTGACAATCTAACTTTTGATTGGTGCAATATCTGTGTGATAAATAAAATAAATAATTTGTAATGTAACTTCAGCTCCAACTGCCTCACCAGGGGCCACTGTTTTTGCCTCATCTGTGATATCAGCACTTCGTATGTTGATCTGTGAATCCGTATTTAACCCCTCGTTGTGATCTGAATCACAGGTTATCATACGCTGTGGGGAGGATACAGGGCCTGTTTCAAAACCAATTCTGCAAATCAAATCAATCAAAAAGTAAATGGTGGTTGCATCAAATTTTACAAATAAGTGTCACAAGCAAATTGCAGATACATTTTCGAGTCCTATGGGGCTCTCACATGCTCATGTATGGGTCCCAAGTATGGAGATTGTTTTGACTTGAGAAACATGACAAAATTAACGAGGAAATAAATTATTTCATGTTGCAAAGTGATAAAATGGGCCCCAGGACTACTGTCTGGTCATTTGCCATCACCACACGACCGACCGATGAAAGAGAGACGGCTAACACTTTCTAGAACCGCACGTTCTGATGACGTAGCTGTTGTTAAAATAAAATTAACAAAAATTAATGTTTAGTGGAAAGCAGTACCATAGCTTCCACTTTCCCAGTAGAATATACACTTAACAGCACAACGGGTCCTCCTCAGTGTTGCATGTTGTAAAGGAACAGACGAATTACATAACTGGCTTTAAACGAGTGTTTTCGTGCCGTTGTTACCTGGATGGCGCCGTCCTCTGTGCAATCTGAGCCGACCTCAGTGATGCTGTGCTGAAGTCGGTACAGCTTTGGTTTGTCCCGCGAGTCAGACCCATCTAGACACATACAAATACTCACATTTAGCCCTGGGGAGGATGGTCCTCGCGTCAAACTTAGATTGAAAACAAGAAGTACTGTAGTATGCACGTTCTACCTCACACACTCGTACTGACTGTCCACACACAGCTGACAGCTTAGAAACCATTCATCAGTTTAACAGAAAGTGGAAGTCTGGGTCTATTCCTTTTACTTTTCCAGACTCCTCAGTAAATTATTCAGATCAAATCTGACATCGGAGTACAAATAGCTAGATATTTATTATGTAAATAAATGGTTTTAAAATCCAATGTTGTATTCTCACTATGTTTGCTATTATGTCAAATAATTACCAGAAGGCTGTAGCTAAGTACTGTAGCTCATTCAAATCTATTTTGTGAACATTTAGTCCACACTCACTACGCAAAAAGCTGGACAACGTTGGTGGAAGATACTTGAAGACGTTTCCCCTCTCATCCAACAGGCTTCTCCTCTTCTTCAGTTCTAGGTGGTTTCTCTACTTTTGTGTAAATGGCTTCTTTCACTTTCTTTTAAACGATGTGTCCTCCCTATCCAGAATATGAGCATTGTTGTCATAGAAAACAGGGACACTCTTTCAACAAATGGTTTGACAGAGGAGTGAAAGAAGCCATTTAGACCATTGTAGATAAACCATCTCTCAACAGGGGAGGAGGTCTGCAACACCACTTATCCCCCCCACCTACACTGGTGTCCTTTTATCCTTTCCCAGGAGACTGAACACTCACACTTGGCCTCATGTGACAATACCAACAACGGTCATTCAGGCCTCAGATAACGCTTACGACTTACATTAAAACAGCCACGAGCACTAACGAACCTACTGGTATCCATCACCTTGATAATGAGCCCACGGAGGTAAAATGCCTAAGTAAAGTGACCAAGCCTCTTGGTTGAGAGGTGAAACGTCTTTAAGTATCTTCAGCCAAGTCCAATTGCCCTTGATTTTAACCTTCCTTGGATAACCATGACCAGGACAAGTGAGAATCAGACACAAATACTTTTCCATTCTATTTTCTTTTTTCCATACTTATCCAGACCTGGAAATTACTAAAATGAAATTCAATATTTTTCCATACTGCATAGTAACCCTGTGGACTAAAAAGGGATAAACACTGCTAATGTGGCAAATAATCTGGGCGGCTGATGGGACTGCAGAGCTCATATTGATTAGTAAACAGGAGTTTAGTAAAAGCAAAGCGGGCATATTAGTTCACTAAAGGAAAAAGGGAAACATGGGTATGTGTATAAGAAAGCTAATATAACAAGGCTACCAAGAAAGCCTGGCAATTTACAGTAGTATAAAGAGACTAAAGAAATAGCCAACGTGCATTTCCCTCCAAAATTGTATAAGCTTTCATCAACTGGTTAATAGACTGAAAGAGTAATCTTACTATAAAAACTACTTGAGAATGTCTGAGACATAAAAAGGCTTTTTTGTACAGATGTTTATTCTGAAACTACACCTGTTCTTAAATAGTAATAATATCCTGATTTTTATTCAGATATAGTTCCGACATTTTGAGAAATACAGATATTTGTTTTCTTGCTGAGAGTTAGAAGACAATTTATACAAATCTTCATGTCTGTACGGTAAAAATTAGCTAAAGCCAGCGGCTGGTTGGCTTATCTTAGCCTAGCGTAGGGTGGATTTTGGAGCCTTGGACAGAGCCAGGCTACCACTCTTTGTTTTAGGCTAAACTAACTTGCTGCAGCTTTTTATTTATCGTACAGACAAGAGTGGTATAAAACTGCTAATCCAAATCCCAATCCAAAATATCAATCTATTCCTTTAAACTGACATAATAAAAAGGAATTAAAGTCTTAAATCTAAACTGCTAAAAGCTGTGGTGAGCACTAAAGTAAAAGGAAACTGACCTATGCAGTAATCCTGCTAAGTACAACACAGACATACATTTAAGGAGGGGAATTTGTTTGGTCATTATCGGTTATAGGAGCGTGGGTAGGGGGGTCACAATGCCATCGGCCACTGCAACAGACACAGAGGAGTTGTGGTGGGTCTTTACCTTCATGGTGCCGATAGGCGTAGTAGGCATAGTGATTCCCTCGCCCTGGGCAAACAGGCAGGCAGGTGCAGAGGTAGAAGGACACATGCACAAGGCCCCAACACACACACACACACACACACACACCATGCCATAAGAAGGTGGGAAAGAAAACAGAAGACACAGCAGAGGGTGAAAATGCAGCAAGGAGGAAAAATGCAGCATTACCTTGTTAACCCATTAATTGCATGGAGGCATACAAACACACACAAACACACAGAATATTTCTAAGGGCCTTTCACTATCTACATTTATGATACAATGCAAAAATAGTTTTACCAGACATTAAGTCCTAATGCTAAACAATTTAAAGTACTAATTCACTTTAAAAAACAGGTCATTGTCTGAAACGGACATTAACATGTCAAAATAGCAAACACCAAGTAATAGATCTGCTCATTACTTGTACCACCGTTCTAAATAAGTACGATAGTTATCCTAACAAGCAGCTTGTTACGATAACTAACTGAAATGGCTAGCTAGAAAATATTAAATATTTTTGCATATCAGGAGACCTTGGAATATATTAATGTACATATGTTACATCTCTTGGCATCTTGGATGTCAAATATTAGCGTTAAAGAGCTAAGTAATATTTTTACCAATACAACTGTTTTGATTTTGAGTAATTTTAGCATGTGTTGCTATTTTAAAGAACCAGGACCTGGCTAATATATGAAACCTCATAGATCATTTCATCTCAAGCCTAATACGTGCAAATATTGAAATCTAAATTGTTCCTGTACTTTTATCCTTGATAACCAAACAGACACTCATACACACATAGGCCCAGCACCCATTATTTCGGAGAGCCACCAAATCAATTCTCCATCTTGGCTGTTGTCCATAGACAGTGACCCATCAATCTGACAGTGGATGAAGTAGATGTGTTAGTACAGTATATTCCTGGGTCAGACCCACTGGATTCCCAATACCATTTCAGCATAATGGATCAAACCAGTTTGGTGCTGAAAAGTTCTTGGGTTACCAGCAGGCCAGACAAGTTAATGGCATGAGGCATATGAAGTTAAAGAGAGAGGGATCAGTAGCAAGAAACAAGCTGTTACGGCTGGAAAATTTCACATTTAGCAAAACTCAGGTGAGGTTTGTTTCCCAAAATGCTCCCATAGGTTTTTCACTATCACTATATCCATACTGGGATTTAAACAGCAGTCCAGGAGTTTAGTTGTAGCAACTTACCTTTTGTTGTACTCCATGTGCCTCAACCTGCCAAACCGACTTCTAATTCAAACAGTGATTTCCTCCATTTCCCACAATGCCTTTTGAAAACCTCCAAAGTCAACCTTCCATTGTCCATCAGAGATCGTACAAATATAAACTTTTTCAACTTCTGATGTTTATGTTTAGATCACTAAGCCATTATCTCCTTCTTAAATCATCATCATATCATGAATTTAAAATAAACCTAAAACTTCAAGATACATCAAAATCACAAGGTGTGTTTTTTTGAGTTTGTCAAAACGTTTTATGGCGAATTTTTCCCATTGAAATAATGGATTCTGGCATGTCTATCTTAGTCTGTGTTAAACTGTCACTATATTTACACTTGCTCTGGTGCAGGATTTGATGCAGATACATTTTTGTTCGTCAGTTGAACTCCGCATTTGATTGTTGATACAGATATTTCTGTACTTCAAGCTAAAAAGAGTTCATTCTTATCTGCATATAACATATATCACCTTCCTTACATCTTGCTGAAATGCTGAATATTCCCCTCACAATTAATTCTTTGATGCTAGCAGATACCTGCCTGAAGTGAAAATAGTGCAATTAATACTAGAAATGTAAGTTAAGTATTTTATTTAACTCTTTAAAATTTATTTTATCATGTTTTATTTTCCATTTCACCCTTTTAAAAATGTTTTAAATTTAATTTGGGTTTTTTTCCCCCCAATTTCCCTTTGTTGCTTTTATGTTTTATGTAAAGCACTTTGAATTGCCTTGTTGTTGAAATGTGCTTTACAAATAAGCTTGCCTTGCCTTAAAAAAAGCTTTTAGGTAATTGACGCATTGACTAAGTGCTTCTTTTGTGGCATGTAATACTGCAACATGAAGGATTCAGAATGAAGCATACACCATCATCCACAGCTATCTCTCGGAGCCGTCTACAATATAGATTTCAGCGATTCTTTACCTCCTGCTATGGCTTTTATATACACTGAGGAAATCCTGTGCTGGTAGGAACTGAAACCACAGCACAGGTGGGATCCATGAAGTAGCCACATGTGATTAACTCACCTGGTTATTACTATGTTATTTACTATGGTGTTTGCTGTAGCTACACAGCTGCCTGTTGGCTCCTACCTGTCATGAAAACAGTGTTCATCAGCTGCTACTACTTCTACTACCACTACTGATAAAAGTACCACTGACTGATACCAGATCCAAAACATTATGGTGTATGTGTGTGTTTTGTGGTTTTACCTGGGCTCAGCTCCACCAGGTAAGGCAGTTTTTCCGGGGGCAGGGAACTGCTGCTGTCCTTCCCTCGCAGGCCCTTGTCATCTATTTTCCTTCCCTTCCTCCCCTGGTAGTCTGGGGGTCTCTTCTTCAGCTGGAACACTAGCGCTCCTGACAAATGACAGAAGTCCTGTTAACAAAGCTGTAATGACTGTAAGGTAGCAGGAGGGGGCGGTAGCGACCAAGAAAGGCGTGAAAAAGAAGCTCATTGTAAATTTAGAGTAACAGTGTGTGTAAGTGCATGGTGTGTGTGTGTGAGACCACAAATCTGTGTGTATTACCTCTGTCAGCAGGCCAGTCCCTGAAGATCTGCAGTGGACACTCTGTATCATCCAGGATCGCCTCCTTGCCCGACTTGTCTTCTTGCTGTACATAAAACAAGATCAACCAGATGAGCAACTTAATATACCAAAGCCCACCAATGACACGAGCACCTTTTAATTACCACAGAGGGCACAAGAACACAGATCTTCCTAACACTTCCTAAACTGGACCATTAAATGTTTTTCATGTCCAGAAGGTCCAGCACCTCCATTAACTGAAGTATCTAAGATATTATACGAAAGTGAGTGATCTTAATTTACCACATTAGATGAAATATGTATTGGATTTTAACTGTTGGGACTCCCTTGTTGTAGAACATTCATTTTTAAGTTGTTGTGGGGAGCCATTAACCAGTATAAGAACCATTTTTGAGATCAAAGAACAGTGCTGTTCTACCAAAGGTTTACTTTTAATACTGAAATTATTCTGTTCACTGGCTTAATAAATATTAAATATTGTAATTTTGTTTTATTTTTTTAAAGAATATCACAGCTGCCCTACATATCTTCATCTCAGTAAACATCCCCCCCCCCGAACATAAACACACTAGATGACATGCTATTGGCTAGTATACTAGTGCATATTTCTCCTGCTCACTAACCTAATGGACTTTCCCTGTGCCTTAGTCTCATCAGCAAATTGCAACTGACTATCAACAGCGTGTGTGCTCGCGTGCGCGCGCGTGTGTGTTGTCTCTGGAGGGTCTTCCACTGTATTGGCTGTGGGAGCAGCAGCTATTTCATATGATTGGCCATCGCCACAGTCCATCGGAGAGGACAGATATGGGAGAGGCTGTGGAGAGTGCAGCCAAGTTCACCGTCATAGCCACACATACATACGCACACGCGCGCGCACACACACACACACACACACACACACACACACACAGAGCATCTGCTGCTGCTATAGCACTCAGTCTGAAAGCAATTGAATTGCATTCCTCCCAAAGGTTTTAGTGCCAAGTAGCATTTTGTTTCAATCTGCCAGTCCGGTGAAGAGTATGAGCATTTGTGTGTTTTTGTGTGTGTGCGCATGTGAGTGAGTGTGCGCATGTGAGTGAGTGTGCGCATGTGAGTGAGTGTGTGTGCACGCGCGCATGTGACCATGACCTTGGCTGTCCTCTGCACAGACTCTTAGAAGGATGATGGAGGTGTTTATTGATGAGATAGGAAGATATATGTTGTGTTTAGCAGAGAACCAGGAGGAGGCAGGTTTTAAGCAGTGGGCGGCAGTATACTAAAAAATAAATTCACTCTGAATTTGGTGTATATAATCAAATTAGGGGGCGGCTGCGGCTCAGGAGGTAGAGCGGGAAGGTCGGCGGTTCAATCCCTGGCTCCTCCTGGTTGCGTGTCGAAGTGTCCTTGGGCAAGATACTGAACCCTGAATTGCCCCTGGTGGCTGTTCCGCCAGTGTATGTATGTGTGTGAATGTTAGTTTCCGTTTGAGCACTTAGGCTCAGTGTATCAATGTGAGTGAATGGTGAATGCAGATGTAGTGTAAAAGCACTTTGAGTGGTCGAAAAAGACTAGAAAGGCGCTATACAAATACGGAGCATTTACATTTACGACAAATAAGGTGCTGCGATCGAATATGAGGATACTCCATGTGACTTCTGTTTAATGGTATCTACTGAAGCTGGAGGAGCCAGAAAGTCACACAAAAAGGACATAACTTGCATATTCCTCAAAGGTAGAAGTTATACTAACACTAGTTTAATGTGACATTACTTTGACAGGAACAGACCAAATTTTAAGTGAGGTGTGCTTATTGTGTTTAGCGTTGGATTAGATGATGGGGTCCTCAAAAGGTAAACAGTGAAGGAGTTGTAGTAAAATAAGCATTGTTACCCGGGCGATGCAGTACTCTCTGGGGTTCTCCTTCTCCAGCCCGTACTTCTCCAGCGCCTCCACCACTGCAAAGTCAGCCGTGTCTCTTGTCGAGAGCAGGATGGTCTTATACGGGATGTTGGGCTTCAGACTGTCAGCGTATATCCGCAAAGTGCCTCCTGTAGGAAAGTACATTACACTACGTGTCACATTCCACCCATTCACACACGCATTTATACACTGATAGCACAGGAGGCCATGAAAGGTGCCAACTGCTCAAACACACACTGATGGGTGCAATTTAAGGTTCAGTATCAAGTCCACTTCAATATGCAGACTGCAGGAGCCAGGGGTCAAACCACCGATGCCAACTTGAATGTACGACGTGTGTATAGATGGTCGGGAATGATCGTAGTGCTCATTAAATGTGTATCATGTGTCGCACTAGCTGTGTGACCTGAGTGTCAACTGATAATGATCACCTTTGAAAATCCCACAAGGGAGTCTTCAGCAAAGCAAACAGGATTTTCAGAAGCATTACATAAAATGAGCTCGTTTAAAATAGCACTTTCTGCTGGGAGAACGTCATTGTCTACCCACAAGCCATCCTGTTCCACAGTGTGTGTGTGTGTGTGTCAACCGTATGTGGACAGTGGTTAAAGCTGTTTTTAGAGACAGCTCACTGGTCCATCTGTCTGTCTGGCAGAGTGGTTAGGTAATGCTTGACTCACACACTGAACCAGCAAGCATGTTTGTTTCATTCATTCAACATGTACGCATGTCTTTTTGTATGTGTAAACATGTCAGTGTGAGACGTTCCCACAACATATGGACTTCTGTAGACCAGCTGATGTAAACATGATCACTGATGTTCAGTTACGATGCATGTTACATTTGAATATTGTATTAAAAATACAAAATATGAATATATAATTTCAATTGTATTTAGACCCTTTACTCATTACTTTGTTTAAGCACTACTGTTAGTGATTACAGCTGCAGAACACCTCTGCCGGCTGTTTCTTGAAGAAGTCCTTGCAAATATCTCAAGCTCCGTCACTCTGGATAAGCAGCGGCAGTGAACTGTGATTTTCACGTCGCTCTACAGGTTCTCTCTGGGGTTCACGTCAGGTCTTCTTTAAGCCACAAGAAGAAAGTCCGACTTGTTCTAAGAAGAATCCAGCTCGCGTTGCCTGAAGACCTCTCCATTTTCCTCTCATACATGACCAAGGCAGTTATGTTTTACCTTGGCAAACAACTGATTTTGTTTCCAATTCGCAACCTCTACTTTTTAACGTAGCCAATATTGTCAACTTCTAATGAAACTACGCTTGAACTAGCTTATTAGCTCCAAACCAGTTGATTGAAACTCAATTTGCATTTTCTGTGTTTTCTCTTTTTTCCAACATTTCAAAAGGTTTGCTTCATATTGGCTTGACACTTAGTTGGAAATAAGGCTAATGAAACCCATCAAGCTCCTGGGAATGTTTCGTCAAACCGTTAAATAGATCACGCATGACTGGATGATCAGAGCTCAAGGTGGGTTTGAGCTTCATTTGAAGTCAACAAACATTTAAAGTACCCGAGTCCGGCCTCCCATCACTGCTCATGAACTCCTGCATGCGTTTCTCCAGTTTCTGCTGGCGTCTCCTCTTCATCACCACCTCTGGGTTGGAGATTGTCCTGGTAAAGCTGGTCTCAGGCATGTCCTTGTAAACCTCTGCCGCCAGACGGCTGTTTTCCCTAAACCACAACATGAGGGAGATGAATGAATGAGGAGAAGACAGAATAAATGGGGGGGGGGAGTAAGACAGATGGAGGAACAGAAAGGTCAAAGTTTAAATTAATATTCTTTCCTCTTTTGGAAAAAAAAAAAAACAAAAAAACACAAGATCCTCTCCGAGGACAGAGAGGATGTAAGGGCAGGACAGTAAGACGGATGACTGAGTGTGTGTCTTTACCCGTCCTCCCGGTTGAGCGCCTGCTCGTCTCCATCAGGGATCCGGGCGAACTCCTTCTCCTTCTTCTTTTCCTTCTTCTTCTCCTTCTTGGACAAAGTCCTCTTGAAGTTTTGGATCACTCCATCCTTCTCCTTCTCCGGACCATTACTCTGACTCTTCTGGTAGAAAAGGGAAGAAGAATGAGTGAATGAGGCCCTGAGGAGCAGGTTGCTGCAGTTCGTAATGACACGTTTCTGAATGAAGAAATAAATTAGGAAACTGAATGAGGAAAAGAAGATCAAGGACATATTTTCCTCAGCCATTTTACAAAGTTAGATCTGATCAAGTCAAGTGTGATGTGACTTTATTTATTTATTTACTTCTACTTCAGTTAGAGACATTTAAAAGAAGGCTTTCTGACAGACCAAAAATTAAGTAAGGGCAAAATGATTAAAATAAGAGAATGTATTATAGAAATAAATATAGTCAATGTGGTTGTTTAAACTGGGGAAAAACTAAACACTTATATTTAATCAATACACTGCATTCAGGACTATTGACTCAACTGTGTCCATTTTTCACGGTGTAAGTGTATTACAAAAATGGTCCTAGTAAAACTTAGTTGTTTTTTTTGATTGCTCAAACATTTTTAGTAATCAAACGTTATTGTATCTGTGCTGGACATACTTCAACAAACAAAGTTTGGATTTGTCCAGTTATCCACAAGAAAAACACAAACAATGTCTCCAGTGTGTCGGCGGTAGCTTATGGTGCTTTTTTTTTTCTTTCATCGGTGATGGATGGATGAACAGATGAGTCAGCTCACTAGTAAAGCAACTTGTTAATAGTCAAACAGGTTAACAGACAACAGATAGAGTGGCTGACCTTGGGAAGGATGTCGTTCTCATTCTTCAGGACAAAGCGTCCTTCTCTGTCGTCTTTGTTCCAGTTCAGCTGAACAACAAGAGGCTTCTCATCCAGGTCTAGCTGACGCTCTTCTAACACACACACACACACACACACACACACCAGTTCATCTAAGTCAACTATATCAAATTATTATTATTCATGAAACATTGGTTAAATTGTTCAGACTCTTCAACCCCTCTATGGGACTCACCGCCACTGACATGGACCTCATACAGAGAATATCTTGGAGAAGAGAGCATCCTCATGTCTGGTCTGAACTTCTCAGCTAACGTCTCAATGACATCCTGCGTTGTCGCTGTGCTGGACACTCTGATGCACTTTGTGGCGAAGTTACCGGCAACCCGGTCCTGGAAGTAGAACCGCATCACGCCATGGAACTCCAAGTCCTGTTCAACAGACATAGTGAGAAAGAGAGTCCGTAATCTGTTTAGGTCCATGCATACATTCAGCATGTTAATGTTTACAGGCAAACTATATCCCATTCATTGTGAATATGGTCAGCATTAAAGAAGACAGTTCATTTATATCAAGCAAACTGATTAAAATGCTCTTTTTTTTCACATTATAAAAACACTGAAAGCAGTTTTTATCAGTGCAGGACTGTGCAGTAAGTTGGCTGTTCAGCAGGATTTGAGAGAAGCACCACTGGCTGAGAGCCAGCAAGAGAAGCAGTGCACTGTAATTTATGAAGAACTGGTTTAAATTATAGGGAAAATATGCAATTGATACACTTCCAATTAATTACTTCCAGTTACTTCAGTTTAATGCAGCTTTTACTTTCAGGAAATTCCTATTTTGTATGTATATTAGTACCAAATGGCATAGTTCTTTCCAGGAAACTTCCTGACCTAGTCTAAGGAAATCTCTCTCTCTCTCTCTCCCCCCCTCCACACAAACAAAATAAATACAGGCTCAAACACAGCCAGTGCTGGATGTAAAGCGCCTGGCTGATATTGACACCTGGGGCTATCTACATTGTACGTGTATGCAAGCACAACTCTATTACCTACATGTTGACATTTGTTTATGCACAAAGAATTCTACGGAACAAGAATGTTTTACACAGCCAGTTTTGATATAACCGTATGTAAGGCAGTGCTGACAAAGCACAACTGTAGCTTGCAGCCCCGTGAGCGGGCATTTCCATTTGTTAAGGTTCAGCTGTGAAACTGGCCTCATATTTTATTTTAACTGCCATTTAAAAAAAAGGTCTCAGAAAGCCTTGCAGACATTAGAAAGCCATTATGTGCCATTCCTCAAATAATAAAATTAAGACATCTCTTTCTTAGCAAAAAAAAACAAATCTAAAGCAGGACAGAAACTGTCCTGTTCAAACCCCAGTTAAGTCACACTGGATGCTAAACTATCAAAATTATATGGAAGAAACAACGTACAAAATAACTGAAACAAAGCAACAACATGAGGCAATACAACAGCACAATCTATATTTTTGAAACTCTCTCAGAATTAAAAAAAAAAAATTCTGAATGCTACACAATTTAAAGTAGCATTCATAGCAGATTAATAACAGCAGAGTATTGTTATTGACTGTGTTCATGGTATTGCGCCGTTCCAATGAAAAAAAAACTATGACTATAACTGATGGTCCTGTGAGGTTGTTGTGCCCTTTTCCTTTAAAAGGTCTGTAAGGTTTGATTTCATAAAAATGTGTTCTTGTTCATGATGTTAGAAGAGGATGTTGTGCCTTCAACAACGGCTGCAGGAAAACCCTGACTGTTTCTTCTACAATGTAGGTATCAAGATACCAACAAAGCAATTTTGAATTGGAATTTTAAACCTTGCCAGTATCTAAGAAGGGTAGACAACTGGCTAAACGGCTTTCTAAGGTGACAGATCGAGAGTGTGTGTGTGAGTGTGTTGCATCTGAGACTGAGGACTATGAGCTGGGTGATTTGAGGCAAAGGTTTAAACTAGATTTAACTGGATTAATTTTACACTATTTAAGTCTGTTTGGGGCCTCCCTTTCAAATACATTCACATAGTTGGGAGGAGAAAATAAATCTCCTTCTCACCCATTACCTCCCCCTTCCCTTCCCATGTTTGATAGAGACACAGCCAGGCAGAGTGGAAACACTGAGCATAGTTTCGATAGGCAAGGGTGGAGCCGGGAGAGTGAGAGTGTGTGAGTGTGTGTTGTGATTTACTGCTGGAATGTGGGTCATTGAGGGTTGCTGTTGTCAAGCTTGTGTAACCATTGTTAACCGTTTCTGCAGAGATACAAGTCCACTTGGGTAAAAAACAAAGCCCAGCTAAGAGCAGACAGTGATAATTAACACACTGCCCAGAATACAACCTTTTGGTTGTTGGGAATGGACAACCAAATGTAGTTCACATCCAGTACAACAGCCATATTCCCCCATACCTCCAAGACATGGTACAGTCCTCCAGACCCATGCCTCAAGGTTATGATCCATACCCACACCCCCATGTTCAAGCACTGGTCCAGTCTTACACTCACAACAAATTTACAGACCATAGCCAACAATGGAAACTCCATAACTCAATGTCATGGTCCAGTCCTACACTCCTATGCCTTTCAGAAAATGGTCCCATCCAACATTCCTATATTTTTTTTTAGGCCATAGTGGGGTGCTAAGCACACATATATCAAGGTCCAATCCTCCAAAAGCCCATACCTTCAGACCATGCTTCAGTCCTATAAACCCAGACGTTGAAGGCAATTGTCCAGTTCTAACAAAAATACAAACAGTCTAGTACAAAAGCCATATTCCCCCGATACTTCCAAGATATTGGACACTCTTGTGTAGAACTTCAATATTGGCAGTTTTACATAAGTTGATGGCGAATCCAAAATGTGCTCAAACATTTTTGGGGTTGAGAAGATGCACAAGCGCCCGCGAGGTTAGCAGTGCCCGTCGGCAGGTCCCTGATCCCAAACCACTGCTGCAGCAACAACAGAGCAGCAGCGACAGAGGAAAGGCCACAACTGTAAGATCGTTTCAATGTTCGTACCGCTGTTACAGACAAATCAAGAAACATCGGGCTCGTGATGTAGCCTACAGAACATTCTTCAGTTATAGACAAAAAATAAAGCACTTTGGGAAAAACAAACAGAAGAAGTAGTACGAAAGGGGACTGTTATTCTAAATACACATTACATTGTTAATGTACAGTTGTGGTTATAGTACTTGCTTTTATTTTTATATAGTTCCAAAGCAAAAATCTTTTTGTTAAACAGTTTTACAGTTCGTTCACTTAATGGTGACGTTAGCTAGGCTGTGTGTTGAGATCAGTAATTCACTTGAAAGATATTTAATTAGTTAAATGGTTAATTAGGGATAGGGGGTGAAAAAAAAAAAAAAAAAAACTCGTGACTAGTCGACAGATTAGTCGACTACGAAAATAATCATTAGTTGCAGCCCTCTATGCATCCAGGCCCTACCTTCAGACCATAATTCAGAACTACAAATGCATGATGTATTTCTGATAAGATGTACATAAGACACAGAATTTGATGCATAATGTAACTTTGACAAGTTTGCTTCGTCAATAGAGCCGTTGAGTTGTTCAGTCTATAAAATGTCAGAAAATGGTGGAAAATGTCATTCAGTGTTTATCATACTCCAAGATGATTTCCTAAATGTCTTGTTTTGTCCAAAACCCAAGGAAAATTCAGTTTATTGTCATAGAGGAGTAAAGAAACCAAAGCATATTCACTGACAACTAATCGATTATTAGATTAAGCTTTGTAGCTATATTTAGTACATCTATATTAATACATTAATGTTCTGGCAATTTAAGACGACATTAGACTACAACATAAAAACCTTTAGAATAAATAAATGCTACCATTAAAATGTCATCTTACATGGCTGCATGAGTGAACCATTGGAAGTGTTCTTCAATCTTGTATCCTTGAAGTAGTGCGAATAGTTTATAGATTAACAATTACCTACAACAACCGCTACTGTGAGGAGTCCTTAGGATATTTCGCAGAACAACAAAAGACAAAACACAACAACAGAATGTGATTGTGAAGGTTGTGATTTTTCTTTAAAGCTACATGAACAACAATTCCATTATATACAGTACATAAGGCTCAAAAACCTTGGTAAGTCTAAGGATTTTTTTGTTTTTTATTGATGTTGCTTCATTTCACAAAATAAAAATAATGAAAATCTTAAAAAGACAAGAAACCTCCGACACCATTTTAAGCTGCTTGTTTATTTAAATCTTTTTTGAGCATGTCAGCTAAACGATCAAACTGCAAAATGTGAGGGCAAAACAAGAGCAAGCTATTCAGTTCATCTTTTCTGCAGTGTGAGTGATACCTGTGACTAAAGGCAAGACAGGAATATTTATGACACACACATAAAGTAGGGTAACACAGTGGATAGCTGTTCTCAGCTAAAACCTGATGGAGGGTTGGGAGAGAGGAAACACACTGTATATATTAGCGATAAACAGATTTATTGATATTGATTGGCCTAATATTTATGTCTGTCATTAAATGTTTCAGTGATTTACTCTTTGATAACCCCTGATAGAAATGTATTTAATCCAAGACAGTAAGTCCAGTCAGTAAGTAAGCCATAATTCCTCTTATTGTAGATATAATGTATCCGCGTAAACGATAAGAGTACAGAAATGCCAAATATGTGTTTGAGGTTTGTCTCTATTACTGTACATAGTTTGTCCATTTGAAAGCACTGACAAGTTTATTTTTCAACAGTTAAGAGTCCCATTCTGTACATGTTAATCACAACCCTTTAAAATACAAATTTAAGGAATCCTTTCATTAAAAAAAAAAAAAAAAAAAAATGAATATTGACAAATATCTTATCAATGTTTTAAACTCAGTATAACATATCAGTATCAGCATCATGCTCAAAAACTAGCATTTAGAAGCAGCTTATAGTTTTTTGTTTCACTTTGTGGCAACACTTCACTTCATGTCTTTAGCATATGTAGCTTATTCAGTCCCTTTTTAAAATCACTCATGTTAATCAATTTTAAAAGTTGGGGAATGCAGTTTTTGAGATCCAATACCTTGACAAATACCATGATAAAGAATATAGCGAACACAGAAAGTAATGTAACTTACGTTAGCCAAGCTGTGGCTTAGCAAACTGTCGCAACAGTAGCTGCTGTGAAGATAACATGCAAACTGTCCTGCTAGTTAACAACACAACAACAGCATGTCATGGCGAACTAGAAAGTAAGCCGTGGCCATGTCATTTAACGTTACCTGATACAAAAACCATGGCTGCAATGCCCATTTACAGAGCCAGGGGCCGTGTACAAATCAAAGATTTTTTTTTCAGTGCACACACAGAACAGACTGCCAGCGGACCATGTCTTGACGTATATTGGATAGACCAGCAACGATTAGTCGATCTAAAAAAAATTATACAAATATTTTGATAAACGATAAATCATATTCTTTCTTATTTATAAATGTTAATGAAGAGTCTTGGCTGGTTGGACAGAAAAGGCGATTTGAAGAAAATTGTTGTTATGAGCATTTATTACAATTTCTTAACATTTCATAGACTAAACGATTAATAGTAGTAGTGAGACAGTGTATGGAAAATGTGAGAGATACCCCTAACCCATCTCACTTTCTGACTAACACTTCAGAGCCAAAGGTCTTCAAGGAGAGAGGTCGGAGGTCATGTCTGTGTTCGTATGATTCACTCTCTGGCTGAAAAAAAAATACAGCTCCCACCTGGTGCCTGTCTCTCATATATATGTGCACGCACGTGCACACGCATGTTTTTCCAGGAGGTGAAAGTGGTGGAAACCTAAAGCAGCTTGTGAAGCAGCAAATTCATTTAGGACTGGACTGAATTTGAGGTGAGTTTCACTGCAATGTACAAAAAATAGAAATATAAATCTGAAAGAACAAATTAGTTTTAATATTTACAGTTTCATTAACACCTCTTCCTGGGTTTTTACTGAGTAACTTAACACCTCATAACAGTGGCATGTTGGAATGTAGAGACACAGGAAGGAACTGGAAATAGTATTCACCAACCATTAAGAAACCGTCACATAAATCACTTTGGTGATAACGTACACTACACAGTAGT
>NC_060159.1:23472560-23531757 GCF_021292245.1 Micropterus dolomieu | reverse complement strand
AATCAATTTTAAAAGTTGGGGAATGCAGTTTTTGAGATCCAATACCTTGACAAATACCATGATAAAGAATATAGCGAACACAGAAAGTAATGTAACTTACGTTAGCCAAGCTGTGGCTTAGCAAACTGTCGCAACAGTAGCTGCTGTGAAGATAACATGCAAACTGTCCTGCTAGTTAACAACACAACAACAGCATGTCATGGCGAACTAGAAAGTAAGCCGTGGCCATGTCATTTAACGTTACCTGATACAAAAACCATGGCTGCAATGCCCATTTACAGAGCCAGGGGCCGTGTACAAATCAAAGATTTTTTTTTCAGTGCACACACAGAACAGACTGCCAGCGGACCATGTCTTGACGTATATTGGATAGACCAGCAACGATTAGTCGATCTAAAAAAAATTATACAAATATTTTGATAAACGATAAATCATATTCTTTCTTATTTATAAATGTTAATGAAGAGTCTTGGCTGGTTGGACAGAAAAGGCGATTTGAAGAAAATTGTTGTTATGAGCATTTATTACAATTTCTTAACATTTCATAGACTAAACGATTAATAGTAGTAGTGAGACAGTGTATGGAAAATGTGAGAGATACCCCTAACCCATCTCACTTTCTGACTAACACTTCAGAGCCAAAGGTCTTCAAGGAGAGAGGTCGGAGGTCATGTCTGTGTTCGTATGATTCACTCTCTGGCTGAAAAAAAAATACAGCTCCCACCTGGTGCCTGTCTCTCATATATATGTGCACGCACGTGCACACGCATGTTTTTCCAGGAGGTGAAAGTGGTGGAAACCTAAAGCAGCTTGTGAAGCAGCAAATTCATTTAGGACTGGACTGAATTTGAGGTGAGTTTCACTGCAATGTACAAAAAATAGAAATATAAATCTGAAAGAACAAATTAGTTTTAATATTTACAGTTTCATTAACACCTCTTCCTGGGTTTTTACTGAGTAACTTAACACCTCATAACAGTGGCATGTTGGAATGTAGAGACACAGGAAGGAACTGGAAATAGTATTCACCAACCATTAAGAAACCGTCACATAAATCACTTTGGTGATAACGTACACTACACAGTAGTGTTCATCCTTAACGTCAGAACAAAGAAATATATAGAGTCAATGTTAGCACAGGAGTACACTGTGCAGTTTGTATATCTGTATATCCTCATAAAGCTTTAAATTCAACATAAGCACTGTAACATTAAGACACTATGAGGCTTGACTGAGTAACACATATGCTTTCATATAACTAATATATAGTACAAAGTATTTTTTACAAACGTGGAGTCCAGGTATCTATGTCAAATACAGTGAGGGTATAAATCGGGATCCAGAAAGGCTGGGGGAAACAACATAAAGGGCATAAAGGGCTTTTTGCAAGCTGCTAGCTTGCAAAAAGGGAAAATATTTATTAAAGCTTCAGGTGTGCACACAAGACAAATAAAATGCTGCCTGAGGTGGAGCACTGAGCTCGAAACATGCTCGTCTTTTGCTCTGTGTGCACTTTTGTTGACACATCCTCATCAGAAGCTTTTGCAAGCAAGGAGTTTCCAATTGTGCTGTTGTCCAAGTTGGTATTTATGCCTGTTCCAAAGATGATTACAAAATGCAGAGGAATAAATTTGCTAGTGAATGCACAATGCTGCCACCACATAGACACAGTGAGTGCCACTACAGTTCACTGGCCGACACACTTTCAATGTTTGACTCAAGTCTCTCTTTTTGAACTGAAACAACTACATTCTGCTGATTTACAAAGTTAATTTAGCCTTAATATAATCAGTTTTAAGGAGAAACCCTGCTTGTAATGACCACTTAAAGTCATTACTTCACAGTATCAGTCACCATCTCCACACTCACATCATGTCTCACTCACTCCATTATCATTCTCCCACGTCTCCTTTTCACTCTCCATCTTACAAGTAACAGCAGCGAGCCTCCTAAGCGGTTTTAAACCCCATGCTAGGTACACACAGCGCGTGTGTGTGTGCGTGTGTGTGTGCGTGTGTGTGTGCGCGCGCGCGTGTGCGTGTGCGCGTGTGTGTGTGCGTGCGCGTGTGTGTGTGCGTGTGTGTGCGCGTGTGTGTGTGCGTGTGTGTGCGCGTGTGTGTGTGTGTGTGTGTGTGTGTGTGTGTGTGTGTGTGTGTGTGTGAGAAAGTGGGGGAGTGGATGTTAGAGGGTTATCAGGTGTTCAAGAAACTAACCAGAGCTCCATTTCAGAGCACGTAAACCACTTTTGGCCTCCAGTATGACACTTCTGTGCTGAGACTGAACATAGCTGCAAAATAATGTGCAGACAATCGTATATCAACAATACACACAGTTAAACGGTTTCTTTTTTGTCTGTTTTTAACTATGTAGCTTTCTTAACCATAGCAGAATCACAAAAATCAAGGACAACTGACCAAATCAACTAAATCTAAACAAGTCACAAATCAAACAGGTAATAGTCTACTGGAAGCAAACATTAAGATCTTAATGAGACTAAAACTAATTTACATAATTTTCTAGTGATCTTATGAAGTGTATTAATTATACCAAACTTTATCAATAAGGACATGTTGCTAAAAATAATAGGTTTGGTTTTACTCTGAAATAAAAGTTTGACCACTTTCATTAGAAAAGGTGTGATGGCAATATGAGATGTGCCATGTCAAGAATCTTATATAATTCTGATGTGGCTTTACATACATGTGCTATATGTGCAGAGCCGTAGTGGTCTGTGCCTGCTGTGTTCATAATGGAATCAAATTGGGTTACTTTCTGTGGGTTTCACTTTCAACAATACTGTAAGTCTGCTCCTGTAGAAAAGAAAACAGTACAGTAATCAAAATGTTCCTGAAATACCGGTATCATGTATCACGTCATGTCTTTTTTGGACAGCTGATAGTATCCAGATTGACAGGAAATGAGAGGAAAGAGAGACATGCAACAAAGATCCCGAGCTGGAATCAAACCGTGGATGTTGTAGTTATGCACTACTATGCACATCTTAACCAACAGGCCCCTTGGCCGCCCCAGCAAACATTCACTTTAAACTCAAATGTAAACTGGTTACACTCTGAAGGCATCAGTATTTTATACTGGCCAGTTTTAGCAGTTCATCACACCATTATAGTTTCCACCTGGTCAACTTTTTACCACTTTTTTCATGGAGGATGTGCAAGTCTTAGATTTTAGATAAAGAGTTTGACACAGTGGTTCTTCACAACAGTAAGCAGCAGCCAGTTTCTTCAAGTTCTCTAAAAAGAACATCTTAATCCAGTCACTGGGATGTGATGGACATGCAATATAAAAAAAAAAATTAAAGGCACTAATGTGTTTCCTATTACATAGTCATGGCCCATTGGCTCTTGGATAAACCACTCGAGGTGGTTACTCTGGAGGAATCTCATCTCGAGGAAGGGTCTCACTCTCAATGGACATTTGAATCCAGTTTTGGGCAGATTTTTACCTTTTCATTGGAGAGTTAGAAATACAATTTATCACCATGTTTAAACACCCAAAACACCTGTTATTCTGGGCAATATGTGGTCTAGTATGGCTACTTTAAAAGGCAAGCTACTGTTTTGCTTGATTCCAAAACCACAGCTGTATGTCCCAACCTTAAGCATAAACAACATTTGTTTTGTTTACCAACACTGGGATTTCTCTACCACCAACACTGCAGCCCTGTGTTTAATTAAAGACCAATACTGGCAAACACCAAAAAAAAAAATAATAAATAAAAAGGTTAAACCCTAGTTTCCATGGAGACACTGAATACTTGAATTTTTTATTTTTTTGGCATTGAAAAGATAAATTTCAAGAGAAGGGAGGAGAGGAGCTTTGTGGATGATAGCCGTTTGAAAACGAGAACAGATTCCAGCTGCTGTGCGTCATCTTAGTCTCCTCCACACACACACGAACATGAGCCTAATAAAATGAACTGAGTCAATATTGTTGAAGCCCCACCTGCAGAAACACAGGGGGAATCCTCCCTAAGCCCGTGTCTAAGGTCAGCTGGCCAGAGGTTTTAACTCCGATGCGGGGAGGGGGAAACTCACCCCACATCAGTCTCCAGCAGAGACATTTCAAAGACATCACATACACCGACAAAGCGAGGAAAAGAAAGAAGCGGAGACGGGGGGGCAAGACAAAGAATCCCATCACATGAAGCAGGAGATTTACTTTTCTCTTGCTTTAAATAGCCAAACACAAGGCTCAGAGCACATTATCCACAGTATCTGTCATCATAAAGTCCACCTCTGGTCATAGTTTTAGATTTAAAAAGGGTTGATGACATTTAAATATTGTACTTATAATAAATAAAATAAGTGTTACAACAGAATGTTACCAACTTAGGCATACTTGTGTTTAGTAAATCAAGAGCAATGGAGTTTAAGGTTATAACCCTGTTCTACTTTCATCTAGGATCACTGTGTGGTGAAGTTAAAAAGATCTCCATTATTGGTTTCAAGGTGTCTTTTACAATTGCTGACCTTGAAACCTTCAAAAGACGCTGAATTTTAACCAGCTTGTTATCACATTTTGTAAGAGTCTACACAGATCCTGAACTTACATTTTAGTAACATGAACAACTTTTCTTTTTGTCGAGTAAGGGTACAGCTTGTTCACCAGTTTAAAAACAGTGATGCAGCAATCCAATTTGGCAGGTTGGCATCAGTACAGATTATTGAGTGAATCGGGTATCAACCAGCTAATACCTCGGTTGAGGCACTGGAATAAATATAATCAACAATCCTAATATTTAAAAAAAAGCTTATAGTGATTCAATGACAAACAAATTACACCCAGACATTTGGAAAGATTCAACATTTTTGCTATTAAAAAAAGTTAAGTTGCAGAGATATCTATTGAAGTTAGACCAGGCAGCCCCAGCCCGTACTGTCTCGTAATACCATTTTGTGCCTCAAGTGGTGATATTCCCTAGTCAAGCTTAGGCCTCCCACCGTTGTTTGAGCTGGGAGATGTGTGTGAGTGGAGAGATAAATACGCCACACTAGCTCTCTTAGGGATTTTTTGGCAAACTCACAAAACCAGTCAAGAAAATAAATATTCTTGCACCCTGTCAAACACAAAAATACAATCGTACACCTTCTGAATTCAAGATTCTCTCTTCCACCAAACTAACTGCCTTGTTAAACTGTTGTGGTTAGTCTTTCAACTGTTCTGCCAACCACCAACTCTGGTTTGGTCGAAAAAATAAAACCTTTGGAGTTGGATGTGAAAATAGCTCTACATGCTGTCATTGCCTCTATGACGCCAGACTTCCTTGCCGAGTATGAATTCAATAGATGGAGAGTAGTCTCAATTCCTACACACTGCACCTTTAAACTAATATGTAGTAGAAAGATAAAGAGTATAGTTGAATCTTTTCAACTGCTAAAACAAGATGTGAGATTTATTCTTCCAATCACGTAGCCAATAAAAGATTCATTTTATATGAGCTATTATCAAACGTTTCATGTCATGAATTACTAAACATACCTTTAACAGAGCGCAGACCACCACCATTTGATCAGTTATTGTCAGGGAAACAGATGGAGGAAACCTTGAGTTGTTGTTGATTTATTACTGACCTTTTTAAACGGTAAACCATTCAGTTAGAATGAAACCTGTCATCATACTATAGTCACTCCCAGTCTAAATAAACTTTCTGACCAACAGAGGAAGCCAAATATTCAAATATTACAACAAAGCTGTCCTGTCCTGCAATTTCATCTTCAAGTTAGTACTGAATCAAAGTCAAAATATAATATGGTGGCGGTTCAAATCTGGAATTGTTTCTCTGAATTACCCGCAGAGCAAAAACAACCTGAGCCACCAGGAAAAACAAAAGGAGGCAGCCGAGGCCCGTTGTCCTGAATGAATAAACAGACTAAATGCACACATTTCCTCTGTGGCTGCAAAGAAAAGCCTCTTTGTTTCAGGTGAGTTTCTGCCTCGGTATCGAGCTGTACAGCTTCCCACCCCCACATTCACCCAGCTCCCCCTGTCATTCTGACAGAGTAAGGCATTGTGGGAAGGTACGGTATAAATCGTCTGGACCCAGTGGTGACGCCTGGCCACAAATCAGACCTGCTCGCTGCCCCAACGAAAAGAAAATGGCAGATAAGTGCATGGCTACTGGAAGTCACTGTGTGCAAGTGGGCGTGCACGTGTATGTTTTCTCATGAGGTTATGGACCACCGCAAGGCCGTTGAGGGCTGATGAGTTTGTGTTCCGTCATACTCTCTCAATTATTCGCACACCCACCCACACACCCAGGAGTATATCCCACAGGTGATATGAGACATATTGTATAGCTGAAATGTCTGTCAACTTGACGAACTGGGTCATTTAAGCGGTTTCATTCCCTAAACACACGCTCTCTACAACTATGCACTCTGTTTATTCAAAAATTGGCAGGAAAATTCTCTAAAAACAGCATTTACACCATAAGCCACTAACTATTCACTAAAACTAAACCATAAATTGTTGATACCAGACAATTTAACCAACTATTATTCAAATGAGTTATACTTAGGGGTCGGAATCACAGAGTTCCTCGTGATATCGTGCAATACATGGTTCACAACACTGATAATATCATGATATAGCTATTCTGCCTATAATGATATACCATAACATCTGTCCCGATATCTGGTAACTATGAATACAAAATGACAGGTGCAGGTTTTCTCTTTATTCACGTCGAAAAACAGCACAATGCTGCAGCACAACGGTTTCAGTCTAACATTTCTTTATAAAAAGGCACATTAAAAGTTACAAATTACAAATGTTTGTGTTCCACCTAAGTCTAACGTAAATCACATCATATTGATAACTATTATAGTTAGTAAAAAGACTTGTGCTACAATTTTTTTTGACAGCCCTATAGAAAATGTCCGTCTAATAAATGTTTAATAATGGACCCATATCTCAATCTAGGTTGGACTGAAAATAAAGATTATCTTCATTAATGATTATTTCTTATTACAACTTCCCAAAGTCCAAGGTAACCTCTTCAAATGCCTTGTTTTGTCTGACCAATGTTGCAAAAGCCCAAAGATCTTCAAAAATTCTTACTTCCAACATTGCATTTTTGCTTGATAATTTATTTAAATGTAAATTTTTTTTGATTGATTGTTTCAGCCCCAGTTCAGAGCATAATTTTAACTACTACTGCACTTAGTTTGGGGTAAGCCCAGGGGTAGCGAGGTTGAGGGGCTACAAAATCTTTATTGCGCAAACTACCAATGTGGACTTTATCTATCTTTGAGCTTTGACTAGGCACAACTACACAGACAAAAACACTGTTAATAAGTAGAAGCCCAGGCTGCTGACCATCACAGAGCAGCCATTGTTCTCCAATAAACCACTGGTTCAGCTCGGAGTAAAGGCCCAAAAACAACACCGCATGGTTCAGTTATTCCAAGTTGGATGTGCAGAAATACAGACTGTGTTGGTGTTTTTAAAGGTCTTTGTTCCCAGAATCTGAGTAGTTTATGCAGTTAGTATGGAGTTTGTAGAATTAGTCACAGTAATTTATTATCCAAGACATCTGTACATGAACTGTGGTGAGTTTTAGCCTAACAGCTTAAGACCAAAGAATAAAGTATATGAAATATATTGGAAAAATGTTATTAGTATAGCTATTATACTGTATTGTTGTAAGACCCCTTCCTGTTTTCTGACCTGGGGCCATTTTTAATCTCTCAGTTCTGTTTACTTCTTCAATCTTTTCCTGTTTTGTCATGATAAAGTCAGTCTGGACACCAACATAATAAAAGAAGCAATGTTTTCATTTGCTAATGTAGTCTATTTCAAATTGATGCCTGCCTCAGCAGTTGTACATATTGGGATCACTATTTGAAATTTCACAGTATTTTCTTTTCCTTTTGGCATTCAACTCCCATCTAAATATACATAATGTTGGCCATGAGTAAAAGCAATCCCAAAAAAAAAAAAAAAAAAAAAAAAAAAGTATTTCTATCAGCCGTGGCAATCATATCAGTCTAACTCCAGTGAAAAAGAGTCTCATAAACTAACTGGATAATGATGAGAGGAAGCATTCACTTCTGCTCCATTTACTGATATTTTCACTCTCATTCTCTGTAACTATAAAAGAAGAGAGAGAGCAAATAGAGATTTCAGAAAAAGCCAGAAAGGTCACACATGCTTCTGGACACGTGTGTGTGTGTGTGTGTGTGTGTGTGTGTGTGTGTGTGTGTGTGTGTGTGTGTGTGTGTGTGTGTGTGTGTGTGTGTGTGTGTGTGTGTGTGTGTGTGTGTGTGTGTTTTAAACACAGCACCTTGAGATCAGGGCTATGGAGTTACACACGAACATGCATGCATACATGAACGTGAGCACAAGCGTGACCTTACCAGGCGTTTTCTCAAGGTCCAGGAGTGCCGAGAATAAAGAAGCACTCCTAAGAATGCAGTGTGCACACACATGCGCAGACAGATGCGCACACGCACGCGCACACACACACACAGGTTGGGATGGGGCGCTGAATTATGCAGGCCAGCCCACATCTCGCTCTCAGCCCTGGAGTGACTTTGGTGAAAAACAGGGGGGAGGAAGTAATGACAAACTATCTGAATGACCAACAGACCAAAACAGTCAAACAGTAAACCCACCTGATAAACCAACTGAGGCAGATGCAGAGGTGGTATCAGGATGTCTGCAGGTCCAGAGGAAGTCTTAATAAGACCCTCTTTTGATCACCTACTGTATATCCAAGGCCTCAAAAGGTAATTAATTGCTGTGTAATGTAGCTTTTAAAGCCCCATTCACACGAGACTAGAATTATCTTGAGATTTTTAATAAAAATGCAAATGAAATGTCATCTGATAACATTAGTCCTACTCTTTTTTTTTTATATTTTCTTCCCTCTATGAGGTTGAGAGTTAAGGCGTCAGTAAATACTGTTAATGAGAGAGAGAGAGAGCGCTTTGACATTTTGGGTACAAATTCCGGAGAATCACTTAGCTGAAGACAAATTTGAAGAGGGTGCAATCTCAAATCAGTAGACTTGAATGAAACACAGATTTTGTTGTTGACAAAATAATCTCAACTCAAGGTAAATTTACCCCCTTGTTCTGGAGATTACCCTCATATCTTATGGTCTTCACCAGCAGACAGGGTTTGCTCGGCTGTCATGGAACTGCACATGTTTAAATTGGACATTTTGTCCAAACCAAACTCAATCTCATAACTGTAGAGGTTCAAACTTAAAGGCTAAAACGGTTCAAATATAACCCAAGCACATTCCATCTGCCGAAGACTGTGTGATATACTTCAAAGCCCTGGAAGTAGGGCTGCGCGATATAATTTTTATCATAAATGTCAAATTATTATTTCTTTAAAGTTTAAAACCAGATTTTTGCTCCTGAGTGAAAATTGAAGAAACCAGATGGTTAATTGTGGTTTTAAACTTTTGCAAAACAGTGGATCACTTAACAAATCTGTAGTAGAACATTCAAAACAATTAAGATAAATTATGATCTTTTTTCAACAAATACGCATGATTAAAATTGAGCAAAATCTTTGTTCAGTACCTTTTCCTCGACAACACAACTATCTTAATAGAAAAATTAAGTGCCAATTCATTCATGTCTCAAATAAATTAAATCAAACATTTATTGAACATCTATTGAACATTTGTTAACTTGTTATTGAGGAAAATTATATCGCAATAATTATTTTTACTTTATTTTTTCCAGGCCCCACCTGGAAGAAGCGACTAAATGGTCCTTTAGAAGAGGTTCTATTATTAACTTCTCTTTTCAAAAGGTCAAGAATAAACTGTAACGCTCAAAAGATTAGGGATGACACTAACAATTACTTTTAATGTTGATTAATCTGCAACTTATTTCTTGATTAATCGTTAATGTTAAGAAATAAAATGTCATAAAATCACAACATCCCGGAGTCCCAAACCCAGATACACTCAATTTGCTAAGACATAAGCCCATATTTCAAAAGCTGGAACAAGCGAATTTGGCATTTTTGCTTGATTCAATTATATAAATCAATTTTCTGAGCATTGATTAAAAATGGGAAAGTTAGTTGTGTAAAAGAGCAACTAAGACTGAGGTACAAATCCTCTGACACCAGCAGGTGCTTGTTCATGTCCACACAGCTGACACTCCTGTGAACAGCGCCGACCAATGAAATCAAACACCGCCAAGATACTGAACACCGCTAAGGCAACCGCCTTACAGCTGGGTGTCACGTTGCAATGGCGCTGGTAGGCAGGCCATGTCCAGTTCTCAGGTGTCAGGTGGAAACACAAAGACGGGAGGGAGCAAAATATGCTACTGCAGCAAAACTGGTGGAGTATAAGACATAAACCAATTTTATCATGAATAAGGACTATTCAGCGATCAATAAGCTTCCAAATTAAACTGATTTCTAATAGCAACTTGACGTTCTAAACATTTCAGTTTTGTACATTAAGACTGAAAATCCAGACTGCAATGTCACTTCTCGTCTTCCTCCCATCTGTCCATCCTCCTCCTTGTCCTCCCTAGCATACCTGAATCTCACAACCCTGTGGATAAATACTTGAATCTAGCAATTGAGACAATAAACTCATTAGGAAAGTGTTTACTGAGGTAATAAATCAAGTGAGAAGTAGGGTAATTTTCTCATAGTCTACAATGCAACTGGACTTCTTTGCAAACAGTGGAGTCGCCCCCTGCTGGCCATTAGAACAAATGCAGATTTAAGGCCCTTCCGCAATGGCTTTACTTTTTAGACCCGGAGGTTGCTGTTTGCACTAGCCCCACTGTTTGTATGGGTAGGTGTTCTGTGCTGATTAACTGTTGCTTAAATGTCAGTCACTAGAGCAAAAAAAAATAAATTTACACACACACACACACACACACACACACACAGATTTTGGATCTCTTCAAAACTATTTGTTCCAAAGCATTTTATAACAGATTCGGGTTCTTGGGGTGTTTACAAGATCTGAAAATATATCTTGATGCAAGAACTTGCAATGACAGCTGAACTTGTACAACACACCAAAAATACTTCAATCTTGACTGTCATCATAATGTCTGGGGCAGATTTCTAACCGGCATTCGAATAGCCTTGAAATGTTCTGATGAAAGTTGCAGATATCCTGAAGCTGATGCAACTGACACCGCAAGTATCTAAATTAACAGATGACATCATCTGGGCTTCACCAAAAACACAGTTCAAAGAAGAAGAAGCCCTGCTCTGGGCTTAATTTCCACATGTGCAGGATTTACTGCACCAGGACATTCCAGCAGTCCGTCTTAGAAGGTTTCAAATACTTTCCACTGGTTGGTTAAATTGTCTGGTATCAACATTTTTATGTGGCGACAACACTGATGGATTATGTAGTGCATTTGCATCAGGCGCTGCCTCCTTAGACAAACAACTGACCAGGAACAGTAGCTTGGACTGCAGCCTCTCCCCTTCCACGCACACACACAAACAAATGGCACCCTCAGGCCAACCATAATAACATCCAGGGAAATTTACAGACCTGCTGGCCTCAAAGCGCACATCAGAGCAAAACACAAACTAAGGAGAAAGTTACAGACAAATTATGTACATCTATTTCTCTTCCCTGAAAGAAATGTACGCCCAAACCCTGAGCACTCAGGTAGACACAGACACAGGAAGCCTCACACACAGTCTGGGCTTGCGTCAGCGATGTCAGCCCCAGTCACGCGTCACCACTGTCCCGCTGCACCGCTGTGTGTTTATAAGTGCAAATGTGAGAGTGTCCGTGCGTGTTGAAGTCATTCTTATGAAACGGGGTGGACAGCGAAGATCAACAAATATGAGCGGGTGGAGCAGTGTGGAGTGAAGTCCCCGGCACACTGAGGTCACCCACACAGTATTATTGTATTTTTTTTTTGGTTCAAATACTCCACCAGGCGGGTGGGGCTGAGCTGAAACAGGGTGAGGACAGGGTGCAGCTCCAATGGGGAGCCTTCTAACAACTAGCAGATGAGAGGAGTGGAGTTAGGACAAACATACACTAGGCCTCTTTGATTGAGCTGGTATGTAACTTCAGGCAGCAGCATCTGCTTGTGTTCGCTGGCTGCTCATCTCTTGCTGAGCAGCCAGGGTCCGAGTCTGACAGACGGTTGTCAAGTTATCATCAAGGCCTGAAATTAACTGCACTAACTTTCACTGCATGCCACTATGGCAGGTTGCGCGATATGATAATATATAGTGTTTAAAATTATGCATCATCATTTTAATTCCACACTTTACAGTGATATTTTTTACGAGGGAAGGAAGCTTTGTACCGCAGCGAAGTTAGCTGGGTTGGGTATTCTACAGATGAATTATATCCAGCTTATTTCATTGCTGTGCGTTGATCCACATGTTTTGCAGGGAAGAAATTAACATTCAGAATAAAACAAACATGGAGGAGTGTGAAGTTTATTCTGAAATGGATAATAGTGAACAGGAGGACTCAGACCATGCAAGCAAAAACGAGGAGCTTATAACTAAGAGATAAGTTTGTGGTATGGACGGGCCACGCAACACTATTGCAGCAGTGCCCGCCATGATTTGTGGGTCAGGTAACGTTAAATGCCCACAGACATTTAGCTTACTTTCTAGTTCACCAAGACGTGCTGTTGTTGTGATGTTAGCTATAGTAGCGGGAGAGTTGCGAGTATCGCTGTGCTGGAGCTGCAGTGTTGCTCTGGGACCATCTCATCCTCTCATGTTAGCTTTGCAGCAGCAAGTAGCTGAAGATTTTCTATATCGGCATATGTATCGTTATCGGCATTTGAGATTTAAGTCATATCACACAGCCCTAGTGGCAGGCAAGACTTTTTTTGGTCTCCCAGTCACAAACTTTATCTGCCATGAAATATATGTGATAAACAAAGGAATTACTTTTTCATCATTTAGACACCGTTTTATATTTACCGGAAAAACCATTACCTGCATGTTTGCGTGTACAAAACGTCAAATTACTTTTAGCACATGACCCCTTAACAAACAGAAAGAAAGAAACCCAAAACACACAAGAATTTGCTCACTATTATACAGTCAGTTCTGAATCCAAAACCTGCAGTTCAACAACCAATGAATAAGTTAAAATCTCCACAAGAGTCTATCTCTCCACCAAATGCAGTAAGGTTGACGTACTGTGGCGATTGATTTTTGTTGATGCAAATTTCAGACCCAGTTCATAATGTATTTGTACTGCTTTGCTAACTTCGTAATAATATGAGCTGTGCTTTCTTTTACCCAGAGGGTATTACGTCCAGGCATATGAGATAATAGTCCATTTTAATAAGCATTTTATAAGACACTAAACCAAGTGCTTGCTTGGAATAACACCTTGATAGTTCACACTAGTTTAAGTTCAAGTAGCATTAGTTAATTTTTGTGGCCTCTTAGAGAAAGCAGAACAAACTGAAAGCACAACATTAGACACATCACATTTTAACCTGTGACGACTGTTAGCAAACTACTTGCACATCCAGCAGACACACAGCTATATTAAAAAGGGAAACTCTGGCAATTTTCAGCTTTGTATGTGCATGTATGTCTCTCTCGAGAGCTCACAGAAGGAATCCGTGCATTTGGGGAAATTCCACATATGTACATTTCTTAAACTCCCAGGTGCGTGTTCATTTTATGAGCCAAACATACATAACCAAATGTTGATGTGAACACAGCTCAGCCCTATCAAATTCCTTTATTTCTAAGAAATCATGAAAACGTGATATCCCGTTAAGTCCATCTCCACATCTGCTGTGCTGTCATAACTGTGTTATGCTGATACTTTTCACAGGCAAACAACACCAACCCAGCAAACATTTCAACACACAGAGCCAGTGCCAAAAAATGTGTGGTCCCCATCTTAAAAGTTGTGGAATGTAACTTTGTGTACTGCGCGGTTGTTTATCATAGCAGTGTGTGTGTGTGTGTGTGTGTGTGTGTGTGTGTGTGTGTGTGTGTGTGTGTGTGTGTGTGCACGCTTATTTGCGGAGGGCTTGTTATGCTGGTAATTACATTTAACCAATTAAAAAATGATCACACCCTGAGGCAGTTTCTCCAGCCAGAAATCACAATGTAACCCAATGTCCCACGCTGGCCACATCAACACTATGTGTCATAACTGTTTGGGGTAAAATGATTTAATGTTTCAGGTCATCACAATTATTTATTTCAACATGTGAATGCACCACCACCACCACCACCCAACTTCCAACTTTATTTGTAAAGCACAAATAGGTTAACCAAAGCGCTGACATGGATCAAAAGCCAAGCAGTAAAGGTGAGCTTTCATGAAGAGGCAATTATTTCCATAGCCCTGGGGGCCACGACTGGAAAAGCTCAATCCCCCCCCTTTTCTTGAGCCATGTTTAAGGAACAACAAGGAGTAACTGGTCAGCGGATCTTTATGAACTTGAAGGAGCATATGGCTTCAATAAAGATAGGCCCATGAAGGTCTTAAGTCTTAAAATCAATCCTAAAATGAACCGGGAGCCAGTGAAGGGAAGTGAGAACAAGGGTGATGTGGTCTCGCTTCCAAGGTCCAGTAAAAATCCTGTTAAAATCTGAACACTGGCTGAACATACAGGGCATCACATATGATCTTCCTCCCTCTTCTCATAATCTCACTAGAGCTGCAACTGATTATTTTCATTATCATAGACTCTGGCGATCATTTTCTCAATTAAACAAAAATTGATTATTCTATAAAATGTCAGAAAATTGTACAAAAGCAGCCCAAGCTGACCATCTAAAACCTACAAAGTTATCACAAACAGAGGGGAGTCAGGTGATGTTGGGTATTTTTGCTCTAAAGAGTTGCCACAACTTTGCCAGTTTATAAGTCAACTATTGAAGTAGTTGATTCACAGAAAACTGTTTCTGCTCCAACTGTTAGATATAATAATTTCTGGATATTCATTGCATTGATAATAACAATAGTTCTAATGATTTATTATATATTTAAAAATAAATATTTGGTCTCATTTTACTTGTTCATGAAGACATTAAATGTGCTGCATTTTCCATGTCTTCTGTGGTCAATCTTCTTATATTCTGCAATTCTAAGGCCCTGGCACCAAAATATGACAATCTACTCCAGACATTTTATATAGCTGAAACATTTTCTTTTAATAAAATTGACAAAATAACCAAGTGAATCCAGAAATACATGTCTGGACTCATATTTTGTCAATCGTTGTTTTTAATTGCAATATTTTAACCGCAGCCCTGCTGCCACCTCCTTCTGACCACACGTAAACTGCCAACATGTGGCAAACAACAGGTTTTACTCCCCACTACTTCCAGTCATGACATAGACTGTTCCCTCCTTGTTTTCCCTCCTTGAGGGCCACGACTTAGACATTGATCTGTTGCAAAGCACCATGGTAGCTGGTAGTGAGCGTGGGCTAAACACTCATGGTCATTGGTCCCTGATTGCTGTCTGATCCTGTGAGGTCAACAGGAGTGTGGGGGATGGGGGGTGGTTACCTCCTGTGTGATTGGCCCACAGGGAGGCGAACTGGCTCTGACAGACAGGTAGGAGAGCATATCATCTGTCAGGGAGGGCAACACAAACCAATGGAGGCCGGAGGAGAGGAAAAAGGGGCAAGGCAGGGAGGAGGTGAGCCGGGCCTCTGAGGGATTAACATGGTCTGACAGGCTGGCTGGGACGAACACACACGAACGCACACACACACACACGAACGCACACACACACACACAGCTTTTAGGGCAGGCTGCTCTGCTGAGCACACACAATACACTGCTTGTTTTAGAACAAGAGGAAAGAGAGAAAAGACAGATAAGAGAGGCCAAATCACGGAGAAGGAATGTGTGTCCGACGAGAGAGCAAAGAGAGCGAGATTACAAACTACAGGTGCTTCCCAACTAATGTGCTTCCCTGGAGAGAGAGAAACTCCCACTGTGGCCCTAATGTAAATTCCATGACTCTTCCATGATTTTCCTAATTATCTGTCTTTTTCTGAAACATCTGGACTCCACTCAAGTCTCGCCAAAAGCCGTCTACACAGCAATAAATGTTTGAAACTAGCTGAAAAGTTCACGCTTTAACACAACAAAAAAAAAAAAACACATTTATTTTAATTTGTCAAATTCCCCGACCTTTCCCTGTCTGGAATTCACTGCTGAAAACTCGATTTGCATTCCAGGAATTCCAGGACCAGTAGGAAGCAGGAACCCTGAAATCTATGACATATTACCCACTTGGATCCTCAACACACACCCCCGCACACTCCCACAGAGGCCGTGCTGATGATGTGTTATTCTGGACTTCTTAGTGAGGCTACTTTTAAGGGGCGCTTTACATGTATTGATCAGATTTCGGCAGCCCGTCTAGGAAAATTAACTGTCTCCAAAGGAGAGATAGTTTTCTGCTAGATTGACCAAGTTAACGTTAAGGGTTGCAGAATCTGTTAGCTAAAAGTAAGAATCGATTATCAATTTCACAACCTAAACAAAATGTGTAAATAAGAACTGTTGAATGTGTAACTGGGGTGCTTTCTCATTGGAAAATGTGCTCAGTTAATTTAACTGGAAAACTGTTTTAAAGGTTTTTCCAGGATGCTTTACATTTGTATTTGGGATATACTTCAGTTCTGCATTAGCTGGTTACTAAACCATGTTTCCTTTTATCTCTGTGTCTAGAGCTAGCAAGTGTTGGGCTTGATGGTGCATGCTGGAAAATGAAAACAACCTGTAATTAGCTGTATATTTGCCTCATGATAGTCAGCTCTTGCTGCTACTGCTTCTAAACTAATACAACCCAAGTATAATACAAGTATGAATCATTCAATCAATCATTTCTTATAATTTTTAAATAACTTTATCAAATTAAGTAAATATTTAATACATTTCCCAAGGATATGAACACCTTTTGTGCACCATCAGTTTAAAAACAGATTACTAATTAACATTTTCAGACACTCCTTGGTTTTTTACTACTGTAACTGTACATTAAATTTTTTATAACAGTCTGTTTCACCCATGACCCACATACAGCCTACATCACTCTGGCTGAAGTGGACTTCCTAACATGCTGAAAATAAACAGTGGTGATAAATATCCTGGCTGTGACATCCTTCTTGTTAACGGGGAGCAGCCAATAGACAGAGGCCGGCGGCCTTAATTGCAGCTGGAACAGTGAGCGATGTGTCTGGAGAAGAGTTTGGGTACTGAACTAGAGAGTTTTACACCCAACAGCAGAAACAAAGTGGATCACGATGAATATGAATAAAGAACAGCGCTCACTCATCATGCATGCTGTCAAACTGGAGGAAAGTGTCAGAATAAAGTGCACCACAGCACTAGTCCAGACTGAGCGAATGTGACAACTAGCAGGGAAATAACAGTCAAATTAATGTTTAAACCGCCAAAACAACCAACCCGTGAGAAGCAGAGCTTCCAGCAGAGTTGGCTGGTGAAAATGAGCTACAAGGTTACTCATCCGATCATGTCTGTGTGTGTCTGTATGTGTGAGATGAGCCATAAGTCTGCTGGACAGGTTATAAGACTTGGTCCTGATCTTTTGCCCTGCTTCGTAATCAAGCGCTGTGGAGCAATTACTCACACATGCACACACATACTGCTTGGCCATGAAATGTGACATACAAGACATTTACAGCTTCAACTGCTTGGTCTCATAGGCAGACGCTTGGCAGATTCGTACAGCAACAGGGACGACACAGGTGGACTCTCAGACACATGCAGAGTAGGTTTGTGCAATATGGCCCTAAAATAATATCACAATATTTGTCTTTAAGCCTTTAATTGTTAAAGTCTTCTTACAATTCTTACATATTTCCGTGGATTGTTGTACATCTGATCTTTTGTAACCAAACCACTTTGACACTAGAGAAGTTGCTCCTCTTTATGTAACCAACTCCTCCACGGTGCAGCCGATAGCAATGTTACTGTTGCTTTCAGCCATGCTTGTTATTGCTGTGCATAATGGTATAACGTTATTATGTCAACAAGTCGGAATATTACCATTATAAAATGATTTTTTTCCCATATAAAATATAGCTAATATAGTTATAGATATCACATTACAAATTATGATATATGGTGAACAATATGATAACAGCTTACACAAATTATCTTATTCCCACAGAGTGTAAGGAGGAGCAAGAGGAGGAAGGAGCCATGCTATTGCAGCTGGTGAGCAAAACTAGGACCAGAGAATCCAGGTATCTATAGGGGTAAATTAAGAGTAGGGCTGCAGCTAACGATTATTTTCTGGATTAATCGATAAGTTATGTGGTCTATAAAATATCATAGAATTGTGAAAAATGTTTTTCAGTGTTTTTCATAGAACAAGATTGTGTCCTTAAATGTCTTGTTTTGTCTATAACCAAAGATATTCAGTTTTCTGTCATACAGGAGTAAAGAAACCAGAACATATTCACATTTAAGAAGCTGGAATCAAATCAATTTACTTAAAAAAAAATGGCTCAAACCAATTAATCACTTTATCCAGATAGTTGGCAAAGCATTATTAGTCCCCAACTAATCAATTAGCTCTAATTAAGAGTGAATTAAAACACCTGTCCTGTCCTCTCAGGAGCACTGAGCTCTTTTACACACAAGAGTTAATAATAGAAGTAAAAAAAAGAGGCAAATTTTAAATGAAACCGGTAACAAGAGAAAAAAAGTCCCATCACTGCTAGTGATATGAGCTTTTCGCCTGCCACTGTGTGTGCTTACATTCATCCAGAGAGCTGATAAGGCTCCATGCTCTTTTCCATTAACACCCTACCGAGCCTTCACCCATTTTCACACACTTTTCTAACTCCATTTATTCGTCCGTCCAGAGACTCTGTTCCCCGTCGCCTTGTCTGTGAACAAACTCTACCAACAAACCAGGAAACAAAGCAGCACACGCCTGGTTTGTGGTCTCCACAAAGCCATATTTTTAAAGAGATTCGTGTTAGACCTCATTTGCACTTAGTCACAGATGACAGCTGTAGATGCGTTCTAGAAAGATGTTGAAAAGGTGTAAATGCATCCGTCTCCCAAGTGGAACTACACCAGCAAGCAATCTGTGATAAATAGCCATTCAAAGTGATTTCAATTCATACAATTACTAGGGCTCTATGATTTTCATGAAGCAGGAAACGCGGACGCAATCACAGAATATGATGATAAAAATGGAATCAACTGTATAACGCAGAATCTAATCATCATGGAATCTACCAAAATGTGGATGCAATTTATAAATAACTGGCTTTTCCTTTGCACTACAAGCACTTAAGCCAAATGAAAAGGAAAAAATTAAATAAAAAATAAAAACTGGCACACACACAGTCGGAGCGTTGATCTATAAAGGTGAGGGAGCGAGTAAAGAGCCTGTGAAGACAATAAAAAACAGATTTCTGGGGCAGACTCTTATTTACATGTTATCTGGTAAAACCAGGAGGGACTGCAATGAGATCTGATCTAGCCAGCAACGCAAACTCCTTCATGTAGTGTTGTAGTATGTGTTTTTTATCTGGATTAGAGCTGCAACGATTAATCGATTAGTTATTAAAATAATCGCCAACTATTTTCATAATCAATCATTTTTGTCAGTCCTTTTTTAAAGTAAAAATGTCCAAATTCTGTGATAGCAGCTTCTCAAATGTGAATATTTTCTGGTTTCTTTACTCCTCTATGACAGTAAACTGAATATTTTTGGGTTGTGGACAAAACAAGACATTTGAGGACGTCACCTTGGGCTACGGGAAACACTAATTGTAATTTTTCACAATTTTCTGACATTTTATATAGACCAAACAAGTAATCCATTAAATCAATAAAATAATCAACAGATTCATCGATCATGAAAATACTCTTTAGTTGCAGCCCTAATCTGGTATGTCAAGTATGCCTTAGCTTTAGTGGGATTCTGCACACTTAAAGAATTACCAAATGTAAGGACTGCAACATCTCGATCAAGAGGCATTTAGCCTTTAGCTGACAGCAAACTGAGCATATTAATGAATCCTGTTCACTTCAGGTCCAGCACTGCACAATAAATCCAATTATAATGCCAACTGATGGCGGCCTATTTAACATTAATTAAAAATACCTTCAACCATAACTATCATCATCACTGCAGACTACAAATCACATACTTCTTTTACAAAGCCTGTCAACAACCTGTGAGTTAGTCTGTGAGTGTGTGGCCTTTTTTGCTGAGCTCCTGTGGTCTGTGCAGCTACAGCGTTGTCATGGTGATGCAGCCAACCAGCGGTCACATGACATGATGAGCGACAGAGACAGAAAAGAAAGGAGGGAAGGCACGGCTGGCGAACACACAGAGGGACAATGCAAACAGAGATAAATGCACAGAGAGGTCAGCTACTGTGCGTGTGCGTCCTCATGGTATTGTAGTTGTGGCTGAGGCCAGCAAATCTGTTAACCAGGCCTCCACGGTGCTGCTGCCAAACATGCTGCTACTATCACCAGCTGCAGCTGAAAACAGGTACACACCAGGCCGACGCTGACCTTTCAGTCAAAGTCAAACACCAGCCAGTCAACAATCTCTTTCCCTTAGCTTTCTTAGTTGCACACAATTTACTGCTTTAATTGAGCTTTTTGATCTCCCATGATGGTCCGATGCCATTTCACATAAGAGCTAAGTTAATGCACCTGGTGAAATTCTTTTGTCACGATTGCACACTTGTCAAGGTAGATAGATAAAGAGTATATAAAATCAGCAGAGAATATTGCACATTAATTATTAAACAGGTAATATTGCACAGAAAATGCATAATAAAAAAAAAAGGTGTCAGACACTTAAAGGGAGGAGTTAAAGTTTGATGGCCACAAGCAGGAATGACTTCCTGTGGCGCTCTGTCGTGCATTTTAGGGGAATGAGTTTTGCACTGAAAGTGCTCCTGTGTTTGAGCAGCACGTCATGGAGTGGGTGGGAGACACTGTCCAAGATGACATGTAGGTTGGACAGCATCCTCCTGACACCACCGACAAATTTAGAAATTAGAGCTTCAACTAACAGTTAACTATTAACAGTTAGTTAATTAACTGATTAGTCGATAGAGAATTATGTCACGTTTCAGCTTCTCAAATGTTATGTTTTCTTATCATACATTGAATTAATTGAATATCAGCATCAGAAGTGCTTTATTGATCCCAGAAATTCCCACAAATTCTTGTTGCACACATCGCACATCAAGGCATGAAGGAAAAGAAATAACAGAAAGTTGGTAACTAAAGAAATATATAAATATAAAAAGTATAAATATAAAGAAAAAAGGAGTATGAATATGTGCAATATTTACATTATTAAACAGAAGAAATCTTTGGACAATATGTTTGTACTGTTGATCAGACAAAAATGTCATCTTGAGACAAGTTTTACTATTTTCTGATGTGTATTAAACTAAACAATTAATCATATAAACCTTAGAAAATTATTGGCAGACTTACTGACAATGAAAATAGTATAGTAATGCAGCCCTAATATAAATTTGTACAGTAAAAGATGTTGCCATACCATTTATACTGCGGCATCTATCCTCCTGCCCTTATGAGCAATGTTGCAAATAAATGCACAAGTTGGCTTATTAGATTTTTTAATTACTTTTCCATCAATGTGATGGAGTACCTTGATTTGCCAGGTATTTAAATTTCTGGATAAGACATAAACTGACAGCCTTCTGGTTATTTTATAAACAGAGTTTATATATAGATTAAGTATATACTGATATATATAAAATAATAATCACTAATACAATTGTTTTATGCATTATAAAAATGTCCATGACGTGTATAAAAATGTCAAAATACACAATTAAATGTTTTATCAGACTTTGCAGGAGATGCTGAAAAGTCAGGATTTGCAGGAGATGCTGAAAGAAAAGTCTTCCACTGAAATCTAACAAGATTTTCATCCAGACGTGACAGTGAATGAATGAAATCTTTCCTACTATATCATTACTATTGATAAAATTCATGTTGAAGCTTGCCAGCCACATTGCCCAAGTTATAGCTGATTCCTGTTAACCACTGCATGGGGTTATCAAAACGTTAAAACTAAGATTAACTTGAGAGAGGGTTAACCCTAATCCTCTCTCAGCTTTCTTCAGAACCAATCATCCAAACTACTTCACACTCGCCACTGCACTTCCTTGGGTCCTTAGAAACATACCTGTCAAGTGTGAAGTCGATTGAATGAACGGTTGTCGAGAAAAATGCAAGGACAGACATACAGACAGACAGGAAGACAGGCAGAGACTCCTTCATTTATAGTTAGATATTGATGCCACTGGTGAAGGGAGTCATCTGGAGTACTGGGATCTGGAAATAGCTGGTAAAATAAAATCTGACCACGCGTCACTCTGAAAACAACCCAGTCACCCACCTAGACCACAGGAACCCCACAGGAAACCCACTATCTACACGCAACACACACTTCCTGTTGGCTTCCTGCTTCCTGTGCTGCATGGAAAAGGCGGGAGTGGCCGCTGATGTCACGGCGAGTCTGCTTACATACTGCGTTCACATCCCATAGGAAAGAAGGTGGATATGAGCTTCCTGCTAATAAATACCTTTCGCCTCACATTCAGACAGTCAGCGCTATCAGAAAATACTGTCCTAAGTAATTTATGTGACAAAGATGGTAGTGACATGGGTAGCTGTGTTTTTTGTTTTTGGTCCAGCATATTACTAGAGTAAAAGTGCACAAGGAACTTCTAGCACAACATAATGCTGCATGAAAACAAATAAATCACCATTGTCTGCCATCAAACAGTTGTTTCCCCCTTGGAGCAAAAGCAACAATAGGGTACCGCAGCACTACTGGGAAGGTAAAGCTGTTCATTTCAGCAGTGAGGAAAGCATTAACCACATGTATGGTCACTCTTTCTATTAACCTGAACTATTTTCCTTCTATCTCCTGCACATTTTATAAAACACCCTTGTTTATCAGTTTTTCTACCTCTCTGAGCCAATTGGAAATGTCATAGTACATCAACAGCAGCCTTACTGAACTTCCCTCAAATTCAGCCTTTCCAGTAGGGCTGGGCAATAAAACAATAATGATCATTATCGCAATATAATTTTCCTCAATATCAATATAATAAATGATCAATATATTGTCAATAAATATTTGGTTTAATTCATTTGAATCTCGGACAAATTAGCCTTTAATTTTTCTATAAAAATATTTTGTTGAGGAAAAAGGACTGAAAAAAGATTTACTAATCATATTTGTTGAAAAAGATTTTATCATAATAGTTTTGAATGTTCTCCCTCAGATTTGTTAAGTGATCCACTGTTTGGCAAGTGTTCATTCTTTATGGTCACATTCTGACCATAAAGTTTATTCAATTTTCAGCTTTTGAACTCAAAAGAAATAATGATTTGACGTTTATTGTGATAATTATCGATATTTTTTTATCGTGATAACATTTTTGGACATATCGCCCAGCCCTACTTTCCAGGGTAGGGATAGTCCATTTAAGGCCAAAGGTGCCTAAGATCTTCCCCTCTGCCTTTTCAGCCTGTTTTACAGCGCTGTCATGTGCATGGAGGTTACATGAGCTGTTACACTTCACCCTCACATGTGATTCGTGTCATTTTGTTTCACCATGCAGCAACAGGCAAAGCTAGCTTTCACCGTTTATGGCTATGACCTCTGCAGAGGGTTTCAGTGAGGAAAGTTCAAGACATTTTAAGACTAGGCTAAAGTTACTAACATTTTAGACAATTTGAACAACCGATAAACCCAACCAAAGTACTAACAAAGAAAGAAACTAGCACATGTCTCACTAGCACAATTTGAGAGTATATAAATAAGCAACATACATTTATGGAAATGTTTCAGGAGAGTGTACGTTTAAAGACAAGACGCTTGGGTCTGCTCAGCTGAGTAGACTTGATCAAAAAGAAAATCTCTGTCATACTGTGTTAACCCTTCTCTGTTTTCCAAGCATGGAAGTTTAACTGTGGCCAACTGGAAGTGAAAGTATGTATGTAACAGGATGTAATATGTGCTAGATTTCCAGCTCTATTAAGTCTATTTAAAGCATTTATTATTTTGAAACTCTTAAATTTGGATCTCATACTTTTTCTGCATTCTGCTAGCTGACATACAATCAAGCCACAGTAAGCAATGTAAATAACTTTATGAATTACCCATTTTGCTAATATTTGACAGCCTACAGAGATTTAAGAGATCAGTGTTCAGGGGAGTTGATTTGGTGGTGAAGAAGGCCTTGTTCCAGGCCGAATCAATAGAGAACTAGAACAGGGGCGAAAAAAGCTGCTGTTCCCATTTTAAATCATAAGCCTCTCTCAAGTTGCTCAAAAATAAGGGAAAAGATTCCTTACGTTAGCATTATAGACTAGTGGAGCTTTAAAACCCTCGCCAATAATAACACAAATAGAAGGACAGTTCAAAAGATTTTACAAACTCAAACCATTTCCTGATTAGAGATAAAGCCAGGTTTACATGATTCAGCACTCATCCATGGAAAATCACACATAATTTCACTACAACTTCAGACTGGCCACATAACATACAGACCTAAAGAGTTAACGACAATGTTACATGTTACTTCTAGCTTAAATGGTACTACGTGCTAATTCCAACACTGTCATAGCCACTTCCTTATGGCCAATTGTATCACTAAATTCATCCTGCCTGACTGCACTGTGAGTGAATGTCAACATTCAGCACATTTGTGTGGCGATTTGAATCATCGACTCGCCATCATTTATCCGTCATCATCTATCTGCTAATCCTGTACAATGTACTGTAAATGTTTAACAATTGCGTCTCTATTACTTTGGTTAATGCCTTGTTTGGACTATCGTTGCCAGGGTATCAGAGCTTGTGAAAAAAAATAAACTCACATGTAGGGTTGGGTATCAAAAACTGGCTCTAAATTTATGAAAAACAACATTTCCCTCAGAAACTTTTCAATTCTGTCCATCGGTTCCAGAAACTTCACTTTGGATCTACTGCACTTTGTGACAGATTATATTCAGGACAATCTTTGTGTTATGCACAGTTTTCCCAGCACAAGGAAATGCTGGATACATCAGTTGTCAACATTCAAACTCTTATACACATAAAACCTTGTGTTTGGGCGAGGATTTCTACAGATGCTGCAGACTGTGCTCACAATCCTAAAGAAGCACAGTGCTTTTTTAGGATCGTTTTAGAACCAACATTTTTAGGTTTAATGTAGAAGTTAGTCAAATACATGACACCGTATTGTGAATGGCAGTGGTCGGACCTGTATGCAGGAGTTACATGCAGAATGTGTGTGGTCACAAGTGTTAAAACATATGAAGCGAATGGGAAATCATGTGTTTTTAAGATGTACACAGTCCACCTCAGCCACCACATACACCTGCACTGTAAACCTACACAGCCTAAATACAGAAGTGAAGCAAAATAAACTTTCCCACACTCTTTTTATCAAAATAAAACAAACTTTTGATGTGATCACTTCTGAATTCGAGTACATCTATTGTGCTACATCTTTCAAGCAAAGTGTTTATTGAATTCTGCAAAAATAAGCCCCACATGTATGGGTACAGCGAGTCCCCACGTGACACGAGTACCTGTTATGTTATAATGAGCCCCGCCATAAGTCCCACAGCAGGACTTATTCCGTTTGGGTTGCAAGATTAAAAAGTTTGAGAACCTGTGCTCCAGACTAATCAGCCATCCACAGCTAATCTAATCACACGAGTGATCACACTGCTCTCAGTGGCAGTTTGGTCTGAAATTCAGAAACGAAGCATCGTTAGTTATCAGATTATGCTGAATCATATCTTAAAATCAGTGTCAATCACAGATCATACTGGAAAGTTTTATTACAAACGCAGCATATTTCACGCACAGCTACACTCAGGAGCAGTCTAGACAGTGTGAAGGACACTTGTGCAGCTTGGGGGCTCTACCAGCTGGCATATGTGGAGGGTGTGGCGTGGTAAGGAAGCCCATGCATCTGCTAACATTTAATCATGTTCTGCCGGACTAAACTCTGAGCAGTCTTCAGAAGCAACGCTGAAGCAGTCCCTCTTGTGCAGTGAGAGAATTACAGCAGGGAGAACTTCTGGACTGGGTTAATCATTCCTCACAGAATGAAGAGGTTGTGTGTGCAGTACACAACTCTGGCCAACGGCTGGCCAGCTTCAATCCTGATAAATTAATCGGCTCAAGGAGAGGAGAGGGGAACCTGTAGCCCCCCTACATCCTTATCCAAGAAAAGGTGGGGGTGGGCTACCCGCCTAAAACATTGCAGCTGGTGCAACAAGTCATAGCTACAAATTAAAACTACTTAGACAGGAGATGCACCAGTTAAGGTGCAAGGATAGATGGATACTAACTCCTCAAGGACTAGAATCACCACCAAGACCTTGCTGTTCTCTGGCAGCTAGCTAGCTGAAGCCTGGAGGGAGGAGTTTCTTATCCTCTCATGTTGTTAGTAAACAACCACAACCTGACGGGCGATTTAATTACAGCTTTTCAATTTTGTTGCAGGATCAAATTATTGCTGGTCAAACAAGCAGCTCGCATCAAGCTAGCTAATGTAAGGACAATGCAGGGCGGCATGACATGGTCTGTATGTTGCACTAACAGGGAGATTGTGTTGTGGTTTGTAGGCTGTTAACATCCGTGCTTTAAGCGTCCTACCTGGTGCAAACATTTACACCCAGCGTGCTGCTAATACTTTAAGCGTTTGTCTATTTGTCTGCGTATCAAACAACCTCACGGTGTTACTGGGTTTGTCAGCCATTGCAGGCACTGCTGCAACCCCGCTCCACGGCCAATGCACACTCAGTCAACACAGGCTTAGACGGATATGTCACAACTTTGCTTTCTCATTTAAATAAAACAAACATGTGTTATACAGAGATGACACAAATTAAGCTTGCCAGGGTCTTCTATTTAACACAAGCAGGGTTCATGTTTGCTCTACAGGTAAGGTGCTTGCTAACTAGCTAGCTAGCTAGTCCCGATACGTGCCGTTCCCTCTTGTATTGGAGATAAGAACACGCCAAACTCCATTCAAAATCTGGCAATTCAGTGTCGGCTCCCTTATCACACACAAACACATCTCCTATAAAATACCTCAATATGCTCAATAAATCGTTGGTAATTCTCCTCAAAATCGGCAGGTTTATTATGCACAAAGCACAAACTGGTTCTGTAAACTGTCAACTTTAAAAATTATTCCAAATACACTGTTGTGGGCGGTAGCTAACGTCAGTAGCTAGCTAACATATTATTTCACCTAAAGTAATGTTAATGTGAAATATTTAATTTGCCCGTTTACTCGTCATAAAAGATCAAAGATACATTTAACGTTAAAGGCCTTATATTGTATAGTATGTTCTTATCATGACACAGTACATGGCCAGATTTTTCAATGGAGTTTGGCATTCATTCTCTCCATGCACGTACGGGGACTTACCGCCGAGTAAACCGAGTAAACCACGCTGCCCACAACAGCTTTGCTTTCAACATTTCTAAGCCAAGTGTCAGACAGCGGTAGCTTTTACGGTCTCCCATTCACCCAGGAGAGGCCCTGCGGGTCCGCGGTCTCTCCTGCTCACTTCGGGATGGTGTCCTACCTCTGTGGGCCGGCTGATCTCGAACAGGTCGAGCCGGTTGGCGTTCCAGTGGTTGATGATGTCGGCCAGTTTCCTCCTCTCCTCCTCCCTGCTCCCCGACATGGTGGACAGCCTGTCTGACCCTCTCTGTCCGTCTGTAACCGTTAAATAAAACTCCCCGCAACGTTAGTCCACAGGAGAAGAACAGGCCCCCACGGAAACAAAAACGTTCAGTCTATTGTTTTTTTTTTTTTATCGCCAGTGGTTCGTGTGGTCCGTCTCTCCGCTCACCGACCGACCTGCCGTCTGATCGGTTTCTGCTTGGCGTTCCCGGTGCGCCTCTCCGCGCTCCCGATGCGCTCTTGATGGATGTCTGTGCACGCGCGAAACTGTTAACTGTTTCGGGTCCGATAAATGTGATGATGACGCTGCTTTTCTCTCTGCACTCTGGTTTATGGGGTTAACTATAAGTAATTAGGGTAGTCAGAGGGATTACGTCAATATGTGTTAATTAAGGTCCCCATTTTTTCATTTAAGCTTCTTACAGATTTATTATTTTACTCATGTATAATATCTAAACATCTGACCATAGTAATGTTCAGAAATACAGTAATTTTATTCAAATAAAATTCTGAGGTAAATTCAAGTAATTGCATGCATTTATTTATTCATACATTATTTGTTTGTTTGTACATTAAAAATACAACTATTATAAAATATATGATGCGAATACACTTTTACCTGACTTTACTCATGTGAATTTAAAGTAAACAAAAGCTTGTACAGGAAAGGTGGGATGCTTAAAGCTTATACTCAAGCACTAAACTGCAAGATAAACAGAAGTACATTAAATAAAAACAATATATCATTAATGGACTAGGTCTACAACAAAACACAGACGAGAAGAAAGACTAAGAAGAGAAAAAGAAAGTATAAATAACATTCACTTCTTATTCCAGTCAATAGTTTAATTTGGAAGTTACCAATGTTTGTTTGCTTTTATTAATGTACTTCATAATAATATTCAGTATTACTGTATTTTAACAGGTTGATAAACAGATTAGATCTGATTATGTTGTAAAAAAAAAACAAAAAAAACACCTACATAAGAACCTACATAAGACATTTTACAGTGTATTCTCCATTTCAGGTGGATGTGATTTTTCTCAAGCAAAAGAACTTCATACCACATCACAATAAGTTTAAAAATGCCATGTTGGTTTTTATATTTTTTAATAATTTACCTATTCATAAAGAATAGAATCATGGTTAGTGAGATAATTTTGCTGCACATATATACAATTTAAAGCTCATTACAATAAATATTTAAGAATCTGTGCATGATAGAACATTACACAGTATATAACACTGCAGTTGCACTGCAAAGAAAAGTTTACTTCTCTCGGTTATCCATATGTTTCTTTCTCAGCGACAGTGGGAGAGGAGTGAGTCTTGTACTTGTGTGTTTTCTGTTGTCATATTTTCTCCTAATTCAGTTCCAGCCAGCAGGAATGCCACACAGTACTGCCAAGTCCCTCTGTTAACGCCACACACACACACACACACTCACACACAAACACACACACACACACACACACACACACTCACACACTCACACACAAACACACACACACACACACACACACACACACACATATCTGCACTGTAGCCTGATACAGCAAATATAGCAAACACAGGCATCAGTGTACAAGTCTATCTATCTATCTATCTATCTATCTATCTATCTATCTATCGGCCACTGGGATAGGATTAAGAAAAATGAGGCAAAATATGAAACTAAATTGCAGTACTTTTTAATGATTTTTAAAGACAGTATTTTTTCCTACAGTCAGCACAAACCCACAGACATCCTATTTATATATGTATGGGATGGATGAACCATTGTCTGCAGTCCTACCAAACTGATAACAATTGTCACTGCTGGATTTCTTACTTCCTGTGGACACACACACACACACACAGACACACACACACACACACACACACACACACAATCAGCAACTGCTAGTTTCCTGTCTGTGTATAATGGCTGTGTGTTTTTGGTGGTAATGGGGTGTGTGTGGTTGTGTGTGTAAATGAGTGGCACAGAGCTCCATCTATGTAAACACCAGCTCTTTATTAACACACAACCGTCAGTGACTCTGTAAGGTCACCAAATATCAGGCAGATACATGTGAAATGTCAGGAATGTGGTGGCGATCACATCTACCAAAATAGCTGCGATACAGCGGTGTGGTTAGTCATGTCAGCCTCCCACTTGCTTGACCAGAAACAGTGGCTACTCATGAACACATTAGTCACTGTTACTGAATTTGTGGGTGTGAGTGCTGCGCTGATGTCATGTGTGAGTAATGAATGAAAAATAGGCTTTTATCAGAGTAGCTGATCAAACCGAACACAGTGGATTACAGATCAAAGTAAACAACAACAACAAAACAAACTAAAATCATTCTAAATTGACCTCATATCACATGTTTGATGTTAAAATTAAATTTCTTCAAAGAAAAACTGATGAATGAAGATAATAAGAAGTGCTGGGAAGTTTCTATGTACATGTCTACTAAAGTGCTGTACTTCAGTACAATTATGAGGTACTTTACTTGTGTGTTTTGATTTTAATCTATACTTCTACTCCACTACATTTATCTCCCAGGTGTAGTTCCAAGTTACTTTTCAGATTTAGATTTATGTAAAGAATATTAAAAGCTTATAAAAAAGGCCTTTTGGCTTGTGACCCCTTAAATAAAAGCAGTTGGGGCCCCTTGTCATGTTTCAGATGTCTATGAGTTGTTAGTTGTTCCACCAAAGAGATCTTTCCCTTCAACACCTCAAAAGGTTTAATTTAAATAAAATCAATTATCCAGTATTCCACACAAAAAACTAAGATTTGAGAAAATCCAAACAATTAATAAAAATGTGCGTAGTTGATCTTAGTTTTTTCTTCTTTTCTGCGTCATTAATCAGCACGCGGCCCCTCAGATTTATGCTGTGACTCTTTGGAGGGTGCCTGACTCCTCAGTTGGATACCACTAGATGAAACTACTTAACTGTGTAAAGTAGTTCAAAGTAGCATAAACCAGATCTGGCAGTAAAATGCTGCTAACAATCAGCCATAAATATTAATATATTAGAGCAAGAACTTTAAGTACATTCTGCTGCAAATACTGGTGTTTTCATTGTATTTGTATTTTTACTTAAGTCAAATGTGGTGGGAAGATGAGTCAGTTTTTGCTGAACTCTTTTGAAATCAGTGCCAGAAGTGAGAAACCACAACAGGAAACCATCTTTACCAGATAGCCCTGCCACTTCCTGTATCTGTGATATTATCACACACACACACACACACAAACACACACACACAAACTGGGAGGACACAGACAGAAGTTGCACTGATTTGTACTGACAAAATGGACACCAATGTTCCTGCTGCCAGTGTCTCTATTTAGACTTTTTTTTAAACCAGTAACTGGAGGAGTCAATATCTGTCCAGTTCTGATAAACAGCCACTGAGATCATCTGCTTTTTATCATTTGCTTCTTTTTTATTTCACACACGCAGAGATGAGAATCACATACTGGTTTGATGTCCTCGTCCGCCTGAATACTTATCATTATTTTGTCTCTTGCTCCGACTAAAACAACCCTCTCTTATTATCTGTTTTTAAATAAATGATAACATGTAGGAATGTAATGTGTTTTACACCGTATCCAGCTTACTAAACCTTTCTGTTTGTAGAAAAGCACAAAAGTGAGATTGGAGTTGATGCAAACAAAGTCTAAAGACAAAACAGTAAGAGCTACCAACGCAAGCAAATATTTGATAGCGGATGACTAAAGAGCCAGTTCAGCACACTTAATCACAAAGATAGCATAAAATATGGTAATTTCATTGCGTTTCAGTAAAATCAAACTTACATGGAACAAAACAATGCAATTTGAAAAGAGGAAGTTGGGTGTGATGTGAAAGCATCAAAATGAGGAAAAGGCAAGGTGAGCCAAAGCAGTTTGTTATGCTGAAATATGTAAAGGAAAGCTATTTGCTCCAAAGAGCTTAACTTTGAATCATGGACAAAAACTCAACCTGTAATAAAGTAAAGATCACAGAGGAGAATGACTTTTCTTCTAGCACCACCATGAAGTTCACATTTGAGTGTAATGTCTCTACATCTACTGAATAGATTGTCATGAAATTTGGCACATATAGTAATTTCCCCCACAGGATGAAATGTAACTTTTAACATCTAGCGCCATAATCAGGTCATAAAAAATACCTGCAAAACTAATGCTGTGTTTTGAGTTAATCAGCATGCTAACACACTAAGCTAAGATGAAGATTATACCAGCTAAACACCAGCATCTTACTAGCATGCTAACATTAGCATCTTGCCTCACAGAGACTGGCTGTAGACCTTTACTAGCTTTTCATCTGTGTCAGTCTTTCTGTATTTCCACTCTTGACATTAATGTTATTTATGTCAAAGAGTAGATTCAGACCTGACCTCTTGAGTGTTTTGCTCGACTCGGGCCACTCCCAATAATTTATCACCATCTGCGTGTGCATATGTAGTGTTGTCTGAAGTGTGTTAAATGTATTGCTGTCATGGTAGATGGCCACCTTTTTAAATCATCAAATCTATACTCTGCAGTGGAGCCAGTATTAACTACATGCAGGAAGAGAGAGAGACACAGACCTGAGATAGGGGTGGTGAATATATATAGCCCACTGGGTGTGCCAGATAAAAAATGGATGGATCAAGATGAAGAGGAAGTAAAGTACTGATGTATAAAGCTCATCAGAAAAGCTGGTAAAAAGTTAGAAACCAGAGAAAAGAAAAAGAGGGCAGGGAGATGAACAAATGTAGAAGATATATGGAGGGTTTCCTTTTGTGATGAATGACATGATTGTTTGACCTGTGGCTCGAGGTCAGCGTCTGCTCTCTGTCTTGATTCACCAACTGTTAATCTCAAACACAGATTATACTCCCAATTTCAGATTCACATTTCCCTTTGTCAGACCTTCCCTTTAACAACTATCAAACCTGACATAATCCTTATTCCACTGATTTCCAAGGGGAGGGAGAAAATCTTCAAGAAAAGAAGATTTAAGTAGCCCAGATTATCACCAGTCGACCACGCTTCTTAAAAAGATAACAAAAGAAAACGTCAAACGTCATCAGTGCTGAGAAAGTTACTGCACGGGGAGAAAGAAGGTTCTGAACTGAATGAAAAATCAGCCTTTCCTTTCTGAGACACATGTGAAATACTAAACTGGCCTGGGGGAGATAAAGTAAACTAGGGGCTCATACAGAGTGTGAGACAGCTGCACAAAAACACCAGCCTGGAAAAAAAGACACATTTTCTCTCTTACCTTTAGTTGTAGACATGGAGATACTTTTGATACCATTTTTTTGAGATATCTCTCTTCACTCCAGTATAATGGAGGTAAAATCTATTTAATTTATGGTGCTCCAGTGTAGATATAGTAGGTTTTTAAAACGCTTCCACAGCAAATATGTCTTTTGAGAAACAATGTCCTGGTCACTCTGGTTTATCCATGTTTTCATGGTGATGAAATTGTGAAATACAATATTTATGTCTAAATACCTAAAGGGAAAGTTTGACATTTTGGGAAACGCTCTTAATTGCTTGTTGCTAAGAATTAGATGAGAAAATCGACCACGGACATGTCTGTACAATAAACATGAAGTTACAACCAGCAGCCAGTTAGCTTATCTTAGCTTAGCATAAACACTGGAAACAGCTAAGCTAAGCTAACCGTCTCCTGTAGTAATAGTAATAGTGAAATTACTGAATTAACAACAAAAACAAGTTCTCCTTTATGGTAACATTTGTGATTCTCTTCCTGTTTGCTGTGAGACATTGGTGAATCAGCTGATAGTGAGGTCATCAGAACTGTTCTCTATATTTAGCATCTTGTTTCTTTTGCTTGAGAAAAATCCTATATTTTTCAGACATAGGGAAACACGCCAGTGAGAAAGACATGCACATGAAGATGGATGGTAAGTGTAATTTAAAACTTAAAAAAGCAAGGCAACTTTATTTGTATAGCACATTTAAACAACAAGGCAAAGTGCTTTCCATAAAACATAAATGCTCTGTTTTTGTATAGCACCTTTCTAGTCTTTTCAACCACTCAAAGTGCTTTTACATTACATCTGCATTCACCATTTGAGCCTAAGTGCCCCTGGCAGCTGTTCCGCCAAGGGCAATTCAGGGTTCAGTATCTTGCCTAAGGACACTTCGACATGCAGCCTGGAGGAACCAAGGATTGAACCGCTGACCTTCCGATTAACAGGCAACCCGCTCTACTTCCTGAACCACAGCCGCAACATAGGGAAATATAAAAAAGACATTTAAATACAATATTTAAGAAGAGTCAAATAGTAAATAAAAACAGGTTAACTTACCTGGTGTACCGTTTTGTTAACCCATAATTCTAATGAGTTACGATTAATCAGGTTTTTCACCTTCCATTGTTTTGCCTTTTTGATTTCCCATCTCTCACACCAGTCAAACCTGATATTTAATTCCTCTCATTCATGATTGTCATTCTACAAATATGAAGATGCTTCTGCTGACTCAAAAAACCAAAAGGTACTACTATTTACATGGTGTAAACTACTTTTTTGATGTAAACTAAGTACTTTTCACTACAAATTAGTTAAAAGGACAAAATATAACTTACAACAACAAGGAACTCAAACCAACAGTGTTTTAGCCTGAAATTCCTCAGTGTAACTTGATGTTGATGTAGAAAATGTTTGAAATAGCAATGTGTCGATGAGTTATTTAGTTTGAACTATTTTAAGTTTAAAACTAAAAGAAGTCATTCAAAAGTAGGAAGTCGCTGAACTAGAGCGCAGGTAATATAAGCAGCCAGACCTTTGTCATGTAAATCATCATGTTTGAGTACAATATAAAACATTTTCTAGATTTGTATTGCATTTGATTATAATGCAGGACACTCAGGGCTCAACAAGGTAAACAATAAAAGTATTTGCATTTCAGTAAGTAAATGAGTTCCCAGAGACATTCTTGCTTAAGTTCTCATCACTCCCATCTTCAGAACAACCCCCGCAAATACTCACATTTACACTCAAAGTCTCTGTTCGGTGAAGTCTCATGTAAGAGTGTGTGATCCCTTCACATCTAAAGTAACAATGAAATGTGATCCGACAGGCAGCTAAAAAATGCACTTCTCTCTCTGCATGGCGGCATGATTCAGTTTGTTATCTATCAACACACCTTTCTTTTTTCCTGTTCTGTTCTCACCATCTGTTGCTCATATTCCAAGAGAAACATTTATTTCTCCCACACAGTACAACAGGAAACATCTGCTGTAGCGTGAAACGTGGCCATACAGGACACATCCAAAAGTGGAGAGAGTATTGCATGAATTTAAAGGTGTGAACAAATGACTGTAAGCTCTTATAACAGTAATAACAGAGCCACAGAGAACTCAGTATGTTAAAACACTCCAACACATCTCTGTGCTCCTTTCTTTAAAAGGTGATGGGCCCATGTGACACAAATATTCTGGATTAATGCCAAGTCTTCTTAGGGAGACATCAAACACTGTCAGCATAAGCACCAATGTGATGTTTTATTCATCACATTCATCACACCCATCACACCGAGGCAGGTCTTTCTAATTGATGACACCATGTGTGTCTTATATTTGTTGATCAGGGTCATCCATATTTATCTCAGAGATCAATGCAATCATGGCAGAATCGAACTTTACAGACACAACATCAGACCGATTACATGTGCAAGCCAGCAGGGATTAACAGCATTGAATAACTTCTTCTCTAACAGGATTCAAATGAAGCACTACAGGTGAGGTTTAATGTTGAAATTAATGGAAACTATAAAATGTAGATTCCGTCATGACTGTAGTTTCATAAAACTTTGTACAACAACCACCAAAAGACATTAGGAGTACATTTTCTTGACTATTTCTCACAGTGTTTTTATTATTGAAAGAAAATCGCCTCACACTTTCTACTTCACTTGCCTTTTTTTGTATTGGGATCAACCTTTCTGAAATCAGCCTTTCTAACAGCAGATATTTAGACTTCTCACAACAAGAAAAGCACAGGTGTTATGTTAACTTTACAGGTTTGGTCACACCAGAATATAAAACAGCCAGTCTGGGGAAAGCTAAATTCTTGTAAATCTTTCATTTTAAGTTCAACTTTGTTGAACACTGACACGCAAAAGCATCGACCAAAAGCAAATCGAGATGGAATTGAGAGCTCTCCAAAATGTCACAGATATGCACGAAAAGTTGTGCCTTGCAGTTATGAGACAGGAGTCAATGGTACAAATGCAAGTGATGAACAAACTGTGTTAATGTATTCTCATTAGCAACCAAGCCTGCTACCTTACTGACTGACACTTGGCAAGCCTGAGAGCTCTTGTAATCAATAAGTACCAGCATGTTCCCAGCTAGCCAGCTACAGTAGCCATCTAGCCATGCGAGTCTTCATTGCATCAGCAAGCATCCAGCCCCACCAATACTGCAAAGACGCAAGTCAATTTTACCACTTTCTGGTGTGACCAAGACTTAATAATGACTCTCACCCATTTAGCAAGTGAACCAGCATACAATACAATGACCCTGGAACTGAAACAGCTATCAATGTTATTAGTTATACCTGTGTTATCTAATTATATTTGCCCAAAATATTATCATACCCATTATAAAAATGTATTCACATGCATGTTTTAATGTACTTTCCATACAACATATAATCTCAAACTATACAGTACAAGTAAATGAAAAACTAGCAAAACAAAGAACATCAATGTAAAATCATTGATCTACTATATGCTGTGTCTTCAGTCTGCTGTCTTTCTGTTCCTCTGACTCAGCATTCCTGTTGGTGCTCCTTCTACATGAAAACAAATCAATAAATGAACTCTGCCAACATGCAACAACAGCACAGAAATACAAACATGCAAGCTGGCTTTCACATACAACCCAACATCACACATGTTCTACAGACTACAACATATGCCCTTGGTAAAGTGGAGGGGAAGCATGTGGTATTTGTCAAAATCCAGCACATGCCCTGACACATCTATGCATTTATGAAGACACACACATGCACAGCACCGTGGCTTATTGTTTTATCCTTCTGTTGTGTCCTCCCTTCGTTCCCAAGTGACAGATATCCTGTGTTGTTAACTAATACACATTCGTTTCTGTTGTTCCAGAGACAAGTCAGGCATTGTTGGTCTAACTGAGGAACCTAATCACATGTTGTTAAGCCTAAATGAATTGCTCTATTTATGGCTCTAATGAATTGCTATGTATAGCCCTTCCAGTTAAGCCCATATTAATCTAAAAGAGCACTGTAGCTCAGTGTTATTCATTTACTGTTTCTTTGTCATGTGGTTTTTCTTATGTTCATTAATTGTGTACTTTTTCATCATCATGCTTCTTCTCTTGAGGTTTTCATTCTTGCTTCAGACCTAAACAGCACAACACAACACAAGATGAGTTAGGATTTGTGTCTGAGATTGTCAGTGTGCAGGAGCAGTAGCATGATAAGGAAGTCCTCTTTAATAGGTGGACAAAGTACACAAATTCTGTATTCGAGTACAGATACCCTTGCTACAAATTAAAATAAAATAAATAAAAAGTCAATTTGAATTCCTACTTGAGTCAAAGTACAAAAGTTTAAAAAGTTATATTAGTATGGTTATGTTTGTCAGGAGTTGCTGATATGACAAACAAAATTAAAAAAACATTTGGCAAACTTTACTATTTATTAAACAAGGGCCTTCATGATTTCAATAATAATTCAAGTTACTAATTTATGTGTTTATGTGTTTGTGTGTGTGTGTGTGTGTGTGTGTGTGTGTGTGTAGTATTCAGATCCTTTACTTAAGTACTAATACTGCACTGTAAAGTACTCAGTTACAATTAAAAGTCCTGCACTGAAAATGTTATTAAAGAACTAAAAAGTTACTAAAGTATGTACTTAGGAAAATGTACTTAAAGTATTAAAAGTAAAAGTACTCAGAGCAGAAAGACAAAGTCCTGTGATTGTTGTACTATTAGATATGAGATTATTATTATTACTAATGCATTAATGTAAAAGCAGGATTTTATGTATATATTATTTTGTATCGGACTGCAGCTACTAATTATTTCCATTATGGATTCATTTGCTTATTATTTTCTCCATAACTGATTTTCAAAGTTCTGAAAATAGTGAGAAATGCCGCCACAATTACCCAGAGCCACCTTCACAATGCTTGCTTTGTCTAACCAACAGTACAGAGCTCAAAATTATCACATATAAAATAAAATAATTAAAAGGAAATTTCACAATTTCTATCTAATAATCGTGTCAGCTGTACTTGTATAACATGACGGGTAGTTTCATTTACAAAAAAACATAGTGTTCATATAATTTGTGTGTAAAAATCTTAATTTGTAAAGTAACTACTTACTGAAGCTGTTAGATAAATGTAGTGAAGTAAAAAGTACAATATCTCCCCTCATCAAATCATCTATGAAACTGGCCATTGTGTTTCAGCTAATAGCAACTACATATAAGTTTTTACATTTTATGTCATAAATACCCAGTTCAGGAGAGGTGAGATGGACTGTGTTTTTGTTTCTTGGAAATAAATAAAACCTGTGAGCTATGTTGAGCCACACGAGACAAAGAAGAAGAAGAAGAAGAAGAAAAGGACAGAAATAAAAGCACCAACAGAAATTCATGCACAGAAAACCCAAAGATAAAGATCTCACAGCACACGAGGACACACGATATAGAGGAAAACAAGGCAAACAAAATAATGTAAGGACATGCCTATTTTAAGTGTATACTGGATATACTGTAGACCCAGTAATTCTGCACATATGATGATGTGCTACAGGGGCTTTGCAGCATCTGTTGATCTGTCCTGTTGACTGAACATCTATTAGTCATGAAACAGTGGAAGTCACTCCACCCACACACAGCTGACTAAGATCTCCCTTCTTGTTTTTGTTCAAAATGTTGTAATTTACTGACATGCATGCACTGTAGATTCATACAGCCTGTTGTTGCTAAAAAAAGCCATACATTTATATATTTGTACTTTACAAGTTTTCGAACTTGACAGTCTGTTTTTATCTCAATTGCTCTAGTCTCTGATTTTTACCTGTATTTATATTTCTGTTTGTTTATGCTGTTTCCTTGTTTTTCCCAGTTTCCTTTCAAACACGTTTTATCCTCAATAATATTCTGTAATGCAATCAGTTGCCCTTCCTCTCTGTTATTCGGTGGCTGGTCCTACAGCCTGGCTGCCTATTTTTTCAGTGAATGTTTCCTCTTCTTTTCCTCTGTGCTGCCAAGTCTACCCTGTCCCCCCAAAAAACACATACCCAAGTAGAGATAATTGACCAAATGGCTTCAGGTGGAAGTAATCTGATACACTTGGCTTAGCATAAAGACTGGAAGCACGGGGAAACAGCTTGCCTGGGTAGGCACAGTGACTTCTGGCACCCTTTGAAAAACTGCAGCCTGTTGTTTTTACACTCCAGTTTTACAGATTACAACATTTGAGTAACTGCTTTGAAAGTTGTTGAGACAAAAGTCTCACATCCCTCTGTTTGTCCCAGTAATCTTGGGCAAAAATCTATTTGCCCAAGATTTTTAAGCACTTCACTTAATGTCAGTCTGTCCAAAGATAAAGTCCGTAGGACTGGGCAACATGTTGCTTTTACTAGACAACTGTTCTAGTAAACTCTAGACTCTGTTCTATTGTGTATCAGACTTGATGTGGGAGTGGGGAGCAGTGTAACAAACAGATCCACTCACTTCCACACTGTTGAACAAGCAATTAAACAGCAACAGAGTGAAAGTGGAACATCTTTGTCTTGTCTCACTGCACCGGCCATCTGCAATCCACGGAGACTTATTAAGTTTCCATTGCGCTCAATACGTTTGTGCAAAGCAGCAGGCTAGAAACATGCTAGAAATGAGGAGATTGAGTGGAGTTAAAAACCGAGAGAAAAGGAAGGGAGGGGTGGACAGGAGGTGACAAACCCACGGAGGGGAACTGAGATTCATAGATGTTTGGGGAGCTTGTGCTGGGCAGAGCGGTCATTGACGGGCATCTGGAAAAGGCATCAGTGACTGCGGTTGCAAGTATGGAGAATTCCTTTCTAAATGTGGTTTCTTAAAACAGCTGCAGGGCTGTTTTGGGTTGACGCATGTTAACATTATAACTGGGGTGGAATAATCTGGTAAACACATACTTGGATTTTGAATAACAAACAGGGTGAAGATGACAGGTTACTATAACATAAGATCATCTTATAGCGTATCGTGTTAGTTTTCAGCAGATATAGTTAAGATGCCTGACTTATGTGGGAGATGAAGTGGCTGCAAACGTCATATTAATGATTTACTAACCTTTCAATGTATAAATTCACTTCAAAATCCTGTTTTGTAGGATTTTAATTCAATGGAAAACTGTGAATTTTCTCATAATGTGATATAGATTATGTCATCTCTATTTTGTTGACATTGAAAACAGTAGTTCATAAACCAACACCAACCACAAGGTCTATTTAATAGCTGTCCTGGAGCTTTCGGTCATACCACATGTCATTCAACTTTTAAGTTAACATGAATAAGAAGTCCACTGCTGAGGAATCTCATGTGATATTTCTATGTGACTATGATTCTGAGTGTTTTTTTCTGCTTCTTGTCCTGTTAATAGTCTTGTGACCCCTGAGTTTCATCTTGAGTCTGCTTGTGGGGGTCCTGACCCCTGCGTTGGGAACCACTGACCTAAAAGAGTCTGTGGTAACTGGATTTTTATTGCGTTTCTTGACGTTATGTTATTAGTATACCGTAGATAGAGTAATTAATAAAAAGAAAAAAACTTCTTTACTTGTTTAATTTATTCTATTAGCTCATTCCCTAGAGACAAGTGACAAATGAATTGCTGCATTCTGTATTTTAAGTATTTTAGAATGTCTTTTTTTCATAGAAGTTATATCAGTATAACAAAACTGTGTTATCACATTTTAGTAATATGATCTGGTTAGCAGGACTTGTGAAACAAATTAGTTTTTTCCCCAGCTTATTTCCTCCAGCTTATATTAGTCAAAGGGAGACGATATGCTGATGACTTTCACAGTACAGTACAGTGTTCTCTTTATGGCCTTATGGCAGTCACACAGTATGACATTTTATGATGTCAGTGTATGGTGGCTGAACAGGGAAACTCTGGCTGATGGAAATCTTGTGGACAGTATACACATAGTACACAGGGGTAGATGACATTATAGATTGCTTATAGATTTTATATAGTTGCTGTCAGAGTTAAAGAGTCAGACTCAGGCCACAACACAGCTAGCTGAGATAATAAAGACTGATCTCACACAGGATTTGTCTTTTTTCTACCCAAAAGTATTTCAACAAAAGAACATATGCAAACACTAGATTCCCTCTGGCAGACAGATGGAAAGACAGCCAGGCTTCTCAGCCAGTTCTCGTGTTTTTTCTTCAGAACAGCATTTTTCCCTGACCAGCAGTAATGTGGAAAGTCCTCATTTGAACCAGGTGCAGCCATCATTCAGCGGTACAAGCCATCAGCAAATTGCAACCCCTCCTCTGGTCTCTGGCTCTGTGCCTGCATGTTGTGCAGCTGGACTGATGCTGTCCAGCCAGATCGAGGTCAAAAAGGTGTTTCTAAATAAATCTGGGAGGTGTTCTCCCTCACTTTGGGAAAAGCAGAAATGCCGGTGGATTCTGATTGAACCAGAAATATATATAAATGCATAATGTAGTTTGAAAACCAATTCTTGCAAAACAAAGGACATTTCTCTGTTAAGTTAATGAGCAAACCACCCAGAGTCTAAAGGCCGTTAACATTTAACAGGGAAACAAGGATTACACAGGTCAAATCATTCAAAGGCCTTGTTTGGTTGTAAAGGTCATTTTATTGAATGGACCATGGCAACAGTGACAGCGGCAACAATTCCCACACTAAGTGCTGCTACTTCCATCCATGTTCATACACATGTACTGATATTTACAAATGTTTGAGATGAGCTAAGTGAGTATTTGTAAGGTGTAGAGTATCCTAATGAATGTATACACTTACAGAGAGGTGACTGTGTGTATGTATCAGCTCTGTAACTTTTAAGCAGCACAAACAAAATTTTATTCACTCCCTATTTCTGGAGTGGCAAAGCTTCAGAGTTGGATATCTCGAAATCCTTGGCACATAAAAACAAAACCACCTGCACGACATTGCTTAAAAAAAATGGAATTTGGTGAACCTTCATAAGGGAAGCAGATCAGAAGATGTTTACATGGGTCATTTGGAACATAGAGACAAGTTACATCGTTGTCAAACTAGTATGAAAACTACTGCTGATGAAATTCACAAGACCGGGGTTTCCAGACAGTTTAAAATATTCAGCCAAATAACTATGAGTTCTGATGTCTGTGCTCCTACTGGTTCCTATGTTTACCAGCTCAATAATATCCTCTTAAAATGACAGATTTTTCTTTAGGTCAAATGTTCACTGTATGTTTCAATTTGTTAATATGTTGAAAACACCCAAAGCTTCTACAGTTTACAGTTACATTCTTTGAAACCTCATGTATGCCCTCGAAATGGGCAAGACCGTCTCCACAGTGACTGAATGGATTTTTAATATTCAAACTGGAATAAAACTTCATCTCCTTTAAGTTATTTTACAATTTGAACTGCAAAGTTAACACAATCTCTTAAAATGTTAATTTATGAGACACATGATTCCAGCTGTTTTAATGTGAGATGGGGTCTCTATCTTTATCATGCAGTTGATGGTTACATACTTTTTATTCAGGCTATACCACATACATGACATCCTGCTAAAAGACTAAGCTGAACCTGCATGTCCCTAGCAAAAAAGCTTTACTGACTTAGGCTATATATTTTCAGTATGAGTACTAACCAATGTGTTTGATGAAGATAGTGCTATCTCAGCTTTACCTGGGGTGGCTGGAAACTTCAATATATAATTCCAATATAATCCAATAAAACAAAGAAACTACTGTTAACCTAAATTCTGATATAGTATCCGGCTCAACAGAGTGGTGTGTCATCAGAAACTGGGCTATTACCCAAGAAAATATAATTAGCTAAAGAAATTCTCCTAAAGCTGGCTTTATAAAAGCTGGGTGTAATAAACGCCCTATTTGATCATTCTTTACACTTTGCTTCTGGTTTTCCAAAGGCTGAAAACAATGACAACACCCTTCAAACTCTTTAGATACTGACCTGTCTTTTGCCACGTTCATGGCATATTGTTTAGACCATAATTACAAGAAAGTGACTAAGATACAGGAGGCAATGTCTCCCACTGACAAGTTTCTGAGGAAACTGTTGGATATGAACAAGAAAAGAACTGAGACAGGCAAGATGTAATCAAGTTCAGTTTTACTGATTGGGCAAGCTACGGTCAGAATACCAGGAAATCAGTCCAACGGGCAACCAAAACCCAAGAGAGAAGGGAGATCCGGGAAAAACATGCAAACAGGATCAAACACAGGCAGGTCAGGCAGATCAGGATCAAGGAACATGCCTGATAGCTTAACTGAAGACACTAGACAATCTGACAGGGAAGTGAAAGAGGGCTTGTATATGTACTGAGGGCTAATTGGTGGAATGAGCTGCAGGTGATGAGAACTCATATTAGCAACCTGGTTTCTAAGCTCAAGATAAAGTTTGGCTTTCTCTACAGATCAAAATCATGCTTATCCATTCGTGCTAGAAAATACCTGGTGACGGCCACTTTTCTTCCCATATTAGATTATGGTGATCTGATATATATGAATGCTTCTGCCCAATGCCTACAGAAATTGGATGTTGTGTATCATTGTGCATTGCGTTTTTTCACTGGCTTTAATTATAGCACACATCGTTGTACCCTTTACTATAAAGCTAAATCGCCCTCTCTTTATGCAAGAAGGTACACTCATTGGCTGTGTTTCATCTAAAAGGCACTTCTTGGACTAGTTCCTACCTATTTGAGTATCTTTTTAAGAAGTACTCAAGGCCATTATGGATTACGTTCAAAGGACGTCCTACACTTGTTGGTCCCCCGTGTCTGAACAGAATTAGGTAAAAAAGCCTTCATGTTTTCTGCACCTTCTGCTTGGAACCTTCTTCAGAACTCGTTGAAATTTACTGTCTTTATTCCTTATAGACATTTTGTTTCAACTCTGAAGGAAATGGAGCAGGTGAACATTGCTCAATGTTGCTGTTTATAAAGTTGTATTTTGCCATATTCAACACAGGGGCTTGTCTTATATGTATGTGTACTTGATGTCTTTTATATGTTGGAAACTGTTCTTTATGTTCTTTTATGCTGCATCTTGGCCAGGTCTCTCTTGCAAAAGAGATTTTAAACTCAATGAGACTCACTTGGTTAAACAAAGGTTAAATAAAAAAATTAAATAAATAAAAAGATAAGAGGGGAAAAACAGGTGAACAGAATTGTCAACAAAGTGCTGGCAAAGCCTCAAATGCTCGCAGTCAGATCTAAATAAAACCCATCAATACAACCAATTCACCTAATTTAAAAGGAGCTACACACAGTTTGTTTGCAAAAGCACCTAATTTAGGTTATTTAAATTATGTGACTACAAAACTAGCAACAGCAGTGACCATCTTGGAATAATGCCTAAACACTCCAGAGTCAGAACAATGGGTCATTGTCCTGTTCTTCCCATTCAGTCGACAGGGCTGTCAAACACACTGCTTGACAGCCCTGCTCCTGCTGTCGCTAAGTTATGACTGGACAGTCACTGGTTGCCTGTTTTGAATAGTTGGCATCTTTTGTGATGTTAATATTTTATATTATGTAGTATGGCAAATAAATATTACCTTGACAATGTGAACTCTTCACATTCTTAGGTCTGTTGAGAACTAAAGCAACATCTACAGGGACATAACTGTTGATCCAGCTGTATGACTTAAATACTGTGTACTGTGAGTGTGTGTATTAGAGGTGAGATAAGAGGGAGACAGAGGACTGCACTGCCTGTTAGACCAGTTTCAAATATTCAAACTATCAGTGGGTCACAGAGTGTGACTGTTGCCATACCTGCGTGACTGTGTGTGTGTTTGTGAGAGAAAGAGAGAGAGAGAGTGAGTAAGCATCAGGAACCAGTTTGTGCAGAATCAGCTGGCCGGCTCGTTCCTGAAAACAATGGGATTAAGAGCTATTTGGCATCTCGTTTGCTTGCTGAATTAAAACACAACAAAAGCAACACTGGTGTAAATCTGTTCTCTGTTTGCTGACACAGTTTCAATGTCAGTTTACAAGACATCCTGTCTTGTAAACTTGGAAGCAATGACACTGAAATTACCCTCCTCCGTATAGTACAGTTAGGAGGCTGTGCATCATCTGTGGCACGGTACAGCGATTTACCGTGAATGTGACATGGCATGAATGCAGTATTAGTTTATTCGTCTGATTATTATCTGTTACAGGGAGCTTATGTATTTGGCATGGATGGGTTACCACACAGGCCTTGCAGTTACAAACTGAGGGGCCCGTGCTCAGGGGGCCCCAATACCAGAGAGTCTGTTTGAAGTGACTTAACATTTCTCATTGGAAAGTTAAAAGTAAAGATATACCAATCATGTTTCTTTTTGCCCCTGAGTTCATTAATATTGAGTATCCATCGATACCAAATCTAATCAAATATGTTTACTTTTCCAACATATGCCCTCCTACTTTGCTGATTTCTGGTTGGTTTGGGGGCCTTTATGTGACTGTGCCCAATGACCCATTGTCTCATACTTTACCTATAGTTTTTTTGTCCCATTTGTTTGTCAGCTTGTTGCACAGTGGGATAGCTTAAGCATAATATATTTCAATGAAATTTGGTAGAATGACATTTAGAGCCATGGAACAAGCAACACCATTTTGGCCATTTAATATACATTACATTTTTGCCTGAATTGACCCTTCGCTAAGCTCCGCCCCTCTTAGTTACTGTTGGTAAGTCCGACAAACTGTCCGCGTTGCCACTGTCTATTACTGCACTCTCTGGAGAAATATTGTCAAATTTGTTGGAAAAAGAGATCTCAGAAAGAAGCAGACAGTTTTGCAGTTGCATTGTACATTTGAAGGTTGTATTCAGGCTGTCAGACTGACTCAAAGGGACGTGAAAACTTGAAAGATAGAAGCTAAAGCCTACCGATCACACAGTACAGGTGAACCACCGTATCTCCCGACGATTGAGACAAAAGACAACGATATGAACGATCAACACTGATCCTGTGAAGCTGGGTAGGCCTCTATTCATTATTACAATCATTAAAAAGCAGAACAGTAGGGATTTATTACGTTACATTCAGTAGGAACAACCCACAGCCTACATTTTTCTGAATTTATTTTAGGTTTTGGAAAGAGACTAAATCGTACTTCTCCTTTCAACCTCTCTGGGTAGCGACTGTAACTATTACAAGTGCCCCAGGAACAGCGTTTGACCATATCTTAGAAAAATACAGCTAAAAAAAGCTAGAAAATGACTCTTTTTACATTAGAGTCAATGGAGCACATCCATGAAAGTGTCGGACCTCAGTTAGAGCAGTCCTATACTGCGCTGTGATTGGCCAGCTGCGTATTCGGGCCGTGGCTTAGTGAAGGGTCAATAGAGAGTATGCGCATGACGTCACAGAACGCAATTACGCTCACTGAGTGGCAGAAAAACAAGCAGCAGTGTTAGCATGAATCAGCTAAAACACAAACAACACATCTTAAATGGTAAAGAGCTGCACCGGTTCTTTGCTAAGCAGATAGGATAACTGTCGAGTCCAACTGCCTTTAATTTGAGCAAATAATCACTTGTTTTACTCCCGGTTTGCTAAACGCAGCCACGGTAACAGATGTTTTGCCACTCAGTCCAGCGTGTTCCAGAAGGGGAAGTGACATCAACGCAACGGATGTGATGAAGAACCTGATTTGTTAAGACTAGTCCTTCAGTACAGGCTATAAGCAAACCTCAATTGTTTGCCATGTTGACGTTTAACCAACTCTCCTACAAATTCAGTTCATTTACTATCCTCACCAAATTTGATATATACTATATTAAGATGTTTTATTTATTTAAACATTCTCCAAAAATCAACATCATCAGCCAATCAACATGATTAAAAAACACACAGAAAACCCACACCTTCTATTAATAACCTAATGCATTTAGAGGATTGTGCAGCCCCAGCAGAGGTTCATGCAGCTTAACACTTTGTAGTTTAGTAAAACAAGATATTTGTTTTTGTGTGTGTCTCTTTTCACAGGATTTTGTCAAATTCTGTTTTCTGTCTCTCAGAAATCTTCCCCCTCTGTGCCCACAGTGCCTTCTGTTTCTCTGGCTGTCTCACCATCATTAAAAAAAACAATTAATAAGCTAGTATTTCCTATTGTTCTCTGCTACTAAAATCCTGATGAACTTTGAATCCAGCAGCCCAACTGATAATCACACTAACACCCTGACTCCTTTTTCCCCCTCTGCCTTTAGAAATCAAAAAACACTCCTGGTCCTTTGCCATCCCTGCAATAAAGGAAACACTTAAGCTGCCTACGTTTCCCACAGTCCTCAGCTGCAGGCAGGCAGAAAGGACTGTAATTTGCCTGCCTAATTACCAGGCTATTTAAAGTGGTGTGTGTGTGTGTGTGTGTGTGTGTGTATGTGTGTGTGTGTGTGTGTGCGTGTGTGGGTGGACACAAGGCACTACTGCACTATTATGCAGCACTTACACAGTATACACACATCCCAAACGCCCCAAGCTTCACACAAACATGAGAATAGAAACACACACGCGCGCACACACACGCGCACACACACACACGCGCGCACACACACATGCTGAGTAGCTCCCAGCAGCTACAATAAAGCTGTCAGAGTCTGTAGCATCTCGGGGAAGAGAGTAGAAAAAGAGAGGATTGAGAGATAAATGGAGGGCTCACAAAGAGAGAGTTGAATAATTCATAGAAGTTTTTTTTTCCGGATGGAGCTTTCCTTTGTCATCATCTCTCTCTCTCTCTCGCTCTCTCTCTTTCTGAATATCTTTGCCTCACATACAGCGCAAGTGCAAGGAGATGATGTTCTTGAATTAAACCTTGATAATAAGAGCTGACTTCACAAAGTATTAAGGAAACTGAGATATGAGAATATTTGCACTGCATGTTCTGTGAGTTTGCATGACATGTTGTGTAAGTCATGCTTTTAATTATTCAAAGGGTCAGGGTTTAACAGAAAAAGCAGTCACATGGGATGATTCTGTGTTTTTTGTTCTTGTATTGTTTTATTATGTTTATTTGCTATTTTATAAATAGATTTATCATGTTAACCTAGTAATTTTTCTCTTTGTTTGAATCACTGTACAGCTTTTTATATGATAGAACATTCTATAATATATATTTTACTGTAATTATAAAAAACTTTTTGCAGTACTTATATTTTGTGAAGATTTAGATATGTGCATTAAAAGCTGTGTGGGTTATTTCCCATTCCCATTTGCAGATGATTTGCACACAACTACATACTATATATTTAATAGTGCTCTTTTGTTTTGAATAGACTGTGAATGCCATAATCAGAGTATCACAGTATGCAGCATGTGCTCTTTTTTAAACCTGCACCCATTTATATTGTTACAACCATATTCAAAAACCAAGACATAAAAATAGCACCAGATATGAAATAATAAAGCTTTTATAATTCATGCAGATTTCTTGTCTCATTTTCTACACATGGCATTTTAATGACCCACAATGCAGCGTTCAGAGCACACTGGTGGCGGTCATACTGCCAACGGAACAATTTCAGATGCAGCCACACCCACAGACCCTAATCTTCAACGTGTTTGAATGAAAAAAGAAAATAAGCTCACATCAGATTTTAAATAGATTACTAAAGCATAAAAGTATTTTCTAATGGTCCTTGGCAATGCTCAAGAAAAGTATTTCCTTTCCTGTAAAAACTTTGAACCTTTGTTCTCTCACTCCTTTTGAAATGTCAACACACACACATTTCTCTCTCTGCCTCTCTTTCTGCTGCGTGTGTGTCATTCAGCTAAATAAAGCCGTGGAGTGTTGGGCTCAGCATCTCTGCATTGCCTGTTCATTGTGCTGCCGGGAAAGCAACAGTAGCAACCCCGCGGATGATGCACCATGTCAGCAAACACATAACAATGGATTGTCTCATACAGACACACACACGTGCATACACACGGAGTGACTCCCGGCTGTCACTAGTGTAACACACTATGCCTGTTTGCAATATGTAGCCTGGTACAAACAACATGCACACGCACACACACACGCGCACACAAATGCAAAACAAAAACAAATACCAAAACATTCTTCAGAGGCAAAACAAGGCTTTATGGGATTTTGTTATAGATTTTCCTGGAGTACAATGAGGGTTTTAAAAAGCGAAAACCAGGTTATTTAAATATGGACAGTTAAGTCAACAAGTACCTTAAAACAAAGTATAAAATTGTTATGCTGATGATTCAGACTACAAAACGTTACTGACTTTGAAGATACGGGCAAGATAGGACCCCTATTTTATATTAATTGAACACATAGGGCAGTGAGACGCGTCATGCAACACCAATCAACCAATCATATCTGGATCTCAACCAATCAGCTTGTGGTATTTCACAACCAACACAAGGTGATCGGGTAAGAGGAATAATAACCATGGTGTCCAAAGTGTCTCGGAGCACTTTGTCAAGAGAAGACAAAACAAAACAGCTCTGACATGCTAGTTTCCCATTTGGACATGCTAGTTTCCCATACGACTAAAACTTCTTGCTCAGCAGTCATTTTTGTTCCCAACACCATTATTGGGCTCATATGATCCCATAGTCACACGTGGTCTGAATGTGTGTTTCTGTTATTTAAAACTGCGCTAATGATCATTTTTATAATAACAAAAGATCAAATGACTATGGCTCGAATGAACCCCTTCAGCCTTACGGAGCATTTTAACATCTTTCAGCTTCTTTTGGTTTCACATTAACTGTTTTTCTTCACTGTTACTGCTCTTATAAACCTAATTTTAGCCACAACACTAGCCTTCTGTCCACTACCTGGCCAGCATTTACTGGCAGACAAAGTTATGGCGAACATTTGGTGAACATAGGGGTGCATTTAGTATTTAAAGAGACAGATATTTTCCTCTGGAGTGGGGTGATACCAAAACAAAAGAGTTAAAAGGAGAGTGAAGATTTGACATTTATCAGGTGACTGGACACAAAATGAATGCTAATGTTGCTCTGTGTCTGCAGCATGTGTAACTAGGCAGCTGTTAGCTAACACGTTAGCCACATCAACAAGGTGTTAAAATATCAATATTGGTGTTTACAGCTTGTTTCCGTTCAACCCAAATTGCAAAATGAAAAATAACATGTTTAAAACTAGACATTTTTTCTTTTCCCTGTTAGTCATTAACCAGTGAGAGAGGCAAATGAGCTAGCTGGCTAGATAAGTAGTGACAAAAACAGACTGCAGGGAGATTTACAACTTTTAACTAATTTAGCATTAGTAAATTAATAATATTAATAATATTTTCTGACAATTTAAAGACAATTAATCAATTATTCTTAAAAAGGTATTGACAGATGAATTGATCATAGTTGTGTCCCAACATCTGCACTCTTCAGTCAAAACTGAAGTAAAATTGAATGACTTAAAAGAAGAAAACACTCAAAGACAAAAAGTACACACAAATCCTGTTCAGTATCATGATAAGGTGTTCTACTAGTTGACATTACATACATTAAGACACATACTGAGACATTTCTTGTGTGTTAGTGAGGAGAACACGAGCTCAGACCCAACCAGCAGAAGATGAGCTCATCTCTGGTTAAGCTCATAAGCTGCAGAAAATACTGAAACCGCTAATGATGGCTAACTGCTGAAATACCCACACATGTCACCGCGACTGGCAGAGGCTGACACCTAAATACAGTGTGAGAGGCTGGAGGCTAAAAGTGAAGCTCGCCACAGACACTAGCTTCTAAAAGCAAAATGCTGGAATCACTGCCTGCTGTGGTTATTAAGCTTGAGGCAGAGGCTGCGAGCAGCTGCTGTGTGGTTAGCACAGATCTGATTCAGACTGGTATATGTTTTTCAAACCATGATGATATTTTTGAAAAGGTTATCGTTTGTGCTAGTATTTAATTTCTTTAAATACACGTCTTCTGTGCTTCACATAGACATCCAGTGTGTTATTGATCATGCTGAGCGAGTATTTAATTAATCAAACTGGAACATTAGAACAAGGGGGGTAAATCTATACTTCCTGTTGAGCACAAACATCAGTCCTCTCTGCAACAACCCCAGGGAAAACATGCTGCAGCAGCTTGTGTCCCCATATCAGACAAGTCCCTCAAACCCTGGCCTCTCCAGAAAAGGATAGAGCAGCTCTCTTGGAGTTTGGATCCTGATCAGGCATGTGCATATTGAGAAATGTCTTTATTTGCTTTCTTTTGGAGAGGTAGATACCATGCTCATGTCGGTAGGCAATTAGCTTAGCTTTGCAAAATGACTAGAAGCGGGAGAAACAGTTTGGCTTTATCAGATGAAAAAAACACCTAACAACAACCCTAAAGCTGACTAATTAACACATTGTATGTCTTTGTTTTCACACAAATACAACATGCATCTGCACCAGCTTAAAAAAATTATGAACTTGAGTGTGAAGAATTTAACTTATTTAGGCAGCGAAGGACATCAAGGCAAGATTGCAGAATGCCCAGGGTGCATTTTCCTAACTCATCTCATCATCTGGAAGTCCAAGCAACACAGCTTTAAACAGGTAAAGGTTTATTTCTGTAACAGCAACGTCCATCCTAATGTTTGGCTCTGAATGCTGGTGGGAAACCAAAGCTGGCATTAAAAGGATTTAGGCGTTCCACAATAGATGCCTGAGAAGGTTATGTGGCATCTTCTGGCTGAACAGCATCACAACCCTGGAATTATACAGAAAACCTAAAAGCAAGAAAATGATCTTGAAATAAAGCAGATGTCTGGGCCATGTGCTGCAAATGGAGGTGATTGCATCCAGAAGATGACGTTGAGATGGACTGGAAGACCAAACTGACCGGGCACAGAGCTGAGTTAAGATGAGCCTAAGGCTGTATTCACACTGAATCAGACATTGCAGCAAGAATGTCAGTCATCCAATTAATTTTAATGTGGATAGTGCATTGCGGCAGTGGGGATCACAGGGGATGCCACCTTGAGGAAAGTTGAAACAGAATCAACTTTTGGAGAAATGCAACCCAGCATCACGATGCAGTGTCAGAAGACAGCCGCTGGAAGAAGAACCTTGTTTACCATGTGGCATCGTAGCAACCTGCTGTTTACCGAGCAACTGTGAAGATGGAAGAGAGACCTTTCCAGAACTGTACAGCCCTGCCATGAGGGAGTACAAAGATGTTAATTCACATGCAGTCGATTGGCGTTATGTTGCTCTTCAATTTGGGATTCATGGTTAGTATTTCTACTTGTGCTACAATCAGCACACCCATCACACAAATAGTCCATGTCGTGACACTCCCACACCGCCGCACAACTTTTGGAATGAATAAGGGAGCACATTTTGACCTTAAATCCAACAGGGGACCAAAAGGATTATCATGTTTGTTTGCTGTTGTTCTTACAGCCTGAAAAACATTTAACTGATAACTTTTCTTACAGGAGCTACATCAGGTCACGAACCCTCTGATTTCACATCTCCTAATATTACTTTGAGATAATGTCTGAACAAACCAGATTATGTCAAATGTTATCAACAATCTATTTCTTTAGTCCACAAAGTAAATAAAAGTGTTGTTTCTGTGATTGTAATCACTGCTGACTTTACTCTTATTTAGCGTTTTACTACTCTGTGGTGCATTGTTGCAGAAGGAAGGAAATTAGTGACTTCTGAACCATCTGTTCCTCTGCTGGTTTCCCTTTACCACCTCCTCCCTAAACTCTAACCTTTCACCTTTGCCTTCGCCTCAGGTCTCTGATTATTCTTGCCTTTGCAAAGAATGCACTTTTGAACACGATAAGCTAATACAGACTGCAAAACATGCTGGCAGCATTTGTTAGACACACCCAGTCATGTAGCACATTTCCAAAGCCAGAATACAAAAAAAAGCAAATAAAAAGCACATTCCTTCTGACCACAGTGTACATTTTAACAAAAGTTTAACATAGACAATAATTACAAGAAACCGAGCAAATACCTATTTGTTATGGTGGCAACAATGTGGAATAGTGAAATAGAGAAAAGCAGTACATGTATGAATGTTTACCAGACATGATTATAATGGTTTATACAAATTATAGAGTATAGAATATGTGGAAAACTATAGTAATTTTATATACCATCACTGTCCAAGCATGTTCCGAATAAACAGCTATGTTGTTGTGTCAAACTTCACTTGGCATCTAAGAAAAAATAAATCAGAAAATTATATTTGACCATGGTATTCTACACCCAATGACTCCACCATCTGATAAGCAAATAATTAATTACTGTCTGTCTGGTCAGCTGGATCTCTTTTTTATTTATGGCTTAGAGGAATTTATATTGGGTTTATTAAAGCTAAGATGTGGTTTTGAGTTTGTGCTCCACCCCTGATATGATTCATATAATGCAGTTTGATTGATTAAATACTTATAATAAATACTCTTCTTTGGTTGTCTGAGGGAAGCTTTTACCCTCAGCTGATTCTAATAAGAGATGTTTATCAGATTGCAGATTGAAGAAATATGTCTTCTATTTGTTGTTTGTAGGTGTCCACAATCTTTGTTCCAGATGCCTTTCTGCACTAATGAGAAGTGAATTCAGATAGGAACAACTTATCTGTCATGAAAGTAGTCAGATTTAAAGATCTGTATTTTGTCGGCATCTTCAATCCAACAGGATCAGTATCGGTCTCAGTCTTTAAAAACTCATATTAGTCAGACCGCAGTCTGGTTCACACACAGGTCTGAGATTCCAGGAGGGATTTGGGGCGAGAGAACTGGAGGATTGGGTGAGAACAGAGAGTTTGTAGTAAGAAGAAAGTGTGTGTGTGTGTGTGTGTGTGTGTGTGTGTGTGTGAGAGAGAAACAAAGTGAGTGCGTGCGAGAGAGTTTTTTCCCATGACTCTGTAGCAGTCAAACAGGTAGAGGTCTGGGATTAAAGAGTGCGGCCCTGCTCAATCTGGAGTAACGAATTCTCCCCTCACAGCTCTCACTGGGCTACATGAGGCATTAGTTCCACTTTACCAGAGACAATCAAAAGAAACAGAAAACCGCAAAAATCTTCTTGTTATTCTTCAATTTTCATATCACACTGTTAAGTCATAACCGGCATCATTTTTATGAATCGATCACCTTTATCCGCGAGTTGCAGCACAGTGGAGATTCAACATACTATATACATCTTTTGTCATGAGCAGAGGGCTCTCAACAAACTGAGAACAGAGCACCACCTGCAGAAAGACACTTAAACAACAAAAGTTGTGGAAAAAGTAAGACACAATAAACAAGGTTTTATTGACAGGTGATATGTTGTGCATAGCAGAAATGCCACATCATGAGCACTTTTAAGATAAGAAAGAAAAGGTTTTGAGTTACATCAGGACCTAATCTAAAGGTCTATTTATTCTCAATGCATTTTATTGATAGTTGGTCCCCCCAACTTGTTCCTATTCTTTAACCATTTTTGCTTTTATTTGATTTGAATATTTATTAAAATGTTTTTGTAACTGTGTAACTATGGTATTAAAAGTGCTTTACTTACTATCTTGAAGAAAACCATGTCTTTATAAACGAAACTAAGAGTCTAACGCCATGTCAGCAGCTCTGTCCTCAGAAACAGTGCTTACATCAGCATGCTAACACGTGCATAATAACAAAGTTATTTGAATTCTTCCTGAGGGGAACGTTGAAGGTCTAAACTAAATTTCATAACAATCCATTCAATAGCTGTTGATACATTTCACAAAAAACAAAAAACAACAACATTGACACAAGAGGAAAAGTCAAGTGATCACTAAAATCACTGGGATTCAACCTCTGGGAGTGGGGACCACAAATGTCTGTAAAGAATTTCTGCAGAATCCATCTAATAATTGAGATATTTCAGTGTGGTGAAATGGTGACTTGACTGACCAAACAAAAAAAAATCCACAAAAACACTGCCAAAGCATTTAATTCAAGCATGACATGTATTGTACAAAAATATAATCTCTTAACTTTTATTTACCAGCCTGTTTTCTGTATTAACACCAAAGCGAAGCAATCCATCAGAACATTGCTGTCAAAAAGTAATGGTGAGTAAATCCACCTTTTAAAAGCAGCGAAAACAGTATATTTGAATTTTTGTGCAGTTTTTGAATTAGAACACATCAAAGTCACGGTTTCATTTACATATGATATATCATGTTCTGTATGATTTCCAAATATTAGAACAACATGTTGTTAACTGGGACCTTCTGTGGCTTACTGTCTGTCCCTCTCTATCTCTCTCTCTCTCTCTCACACACACACACACACACACACACACACACACAATTGTTCCTCTATCCCTGTGATGACATCTCACTGACATAATGCATTCCCTAGCAACTTACCCTCACCTGAACCATCACAACTACATGCGTAACCTTTACCTTAACTCGAACCTAATTCTAACCTGAACCCTTGTTGTTAAATGTTTGTCCTGACGGTGACACAAGTCCCCATTGCTTAGTGTGGATTCAGGTAAAAGTCCCCACCCGGATATAAAAACATGAACCACAAACACACACACACACACACACACACACACACAAAAAGAGGTATATTATTAAAGTGCCCTAAGCCGGTGTGCTCAGGGAGCTTTCAGCTCATATGTGAAGCAGAGTAGACATACCTGTCTGTCTGCCACTCTAATACCTGTAATTCTCTACCTCAGGGCCTGGCAGTGTGTTTGTGTGTGTGTGTGTGTGTGCAGAGAGTGGTTACCTCTTACTCCCATAGGTCCATTTATTTAGCCAATAAAGCATTAGTAAACTGTAGTTAAAATCCAACCAACCAATCAGATGCCTGCTTGCCTGTGTGACTGTATTCAGCGTCAGTCAGCTGTGTGTTGTTGTGTTAGTATTTTTTAGGGAATGTTAAATACTTAGAGAGTCAGATATACGGCAACTATTTGAACTGTGTTTACTTAGTAAGGCAAGGCCAGGCAAATTTATTTATGTAGCACAATTCATACACTTCACATAAAAACAGAATGTTATACAATAGATAAAATATAAAAGGATGCATAAAATCACTTTTACAAAAAAGTAGATCAATGTTTTAATAGTGACACATCATTAATAATATAATGCCCTTATAATACTGCTTATACTGATGTTTCAGTTAAGTCTATGTCAAGTAAAGTGATATTATCTGACTAATCTCGGCTTTGGTTTGGAGAATGTTTTTTTAAATAAAAAGGCGTGGTGCAGCTGAAGTATTCATGCCGCTCAAGACAGTTGTCTGTGGATGGTGTGCAATGACAACATGTCACTGTATCCTTTAAATCTGGGTTTAACTACTTTGAATAATGGACTTAGGCTGATGTGAGGCATCCATGTTGGTTTGCTTTTTCTGGCACTAATATATGTTGGAATTTGTGGAAACATCTACTTCTCTTTGTTTTAATTACAGCTAGGATGTTGATGTTAACGCTGATAATTACAGTAATGTCAGATGACATGAATGCAGAATAATGAAATTATTTTGGACGGCTTAACTTGCCACAAAGACTATAAACAGGGGAAAAACAGGTAGTCTGGCTCACTTTGAAGGCAACAAAAGCCCCTTACCAGCATCTTTAAAGGTCAACAATTAATAAGTTATTTCTTGTTAGTTTAATCTGTACAAAAAAAATGTCAGTTTGTGGTTTTACTGGGAGGCTGTAACCGAGAGGTTTCTGATATCTCAAAACTTTAGTAGACTTGTCCCTTCTGAAATATAACAGCACTTTACGGAAAAGTGTTAGCTTCAAGATCAAGAAGTCACTGTGCCCAGCCAAGACACAGAACGGCACATAATCCCACCATAAAACCACAATTTGTCATTATTACACTTAAATTGTTTTTAATGATTAAGCAAACAAAATTTAGCATGTTAATTCATGATCTTTAAAAGTGCTAACCTTTAATCTTTGGACAGAGCCATGCTAGACATTTGTAGGTTTTTCTAGTGTTTTTGCTAAGCTAAAGCTAGGTTAAAGCTACTTAAAGAGACATTTTAAGGAGAGAATAAGAGGTCAAAAGGGTGTCTGAGGTTACAAAATCAACTCAGTTCAATGTGGTTTACGTCTACATAGGACATTGGACATCACCTCTCTGCTGTTGGACATATCTTTGGTAAAATGTTGAGTAGGCCCCTGTGTCACTGGACAAACGCTGTGTCTTCCCTTGTTGTTGTCACCTTGGCTTGTTAACAGAGAAACCACCAAACTGGAAATACGTTTATTGTGTGGCAGGTTTGTCAGCAAGCAGAAGAAAGGAGTTCCTCCTGCAGCATGACACAACATGAAAAATATAGAGGAAAAACACAGTGGAGTGTGGAAGAAAAGTAGAGAAACATTTTAGGGCGTGAGCAGCGAGGAGTTGCAGAGCGCTGTGACGAAAGGTAGATGGTAAGAAATAGAAATAAATCTTTAAATGCAGCATGGCTGTTTCTTGAGCGGATTTATAAAAGGAACCTGAGGATTGGAGGGTAAGCTGGAAAAGTCTCCTGGTGAGGTGAGAAGAGTGTGTGTGTACAGCTGAATTTGAGACTTTGTGAGATATTACTCTTTATGTAAGACAGGCAGACCAAATCCCCTACTGTGGGTGTGTGTGTGGGCATGTTTGTGCTCTGGAACATACTTATGGCATAATATTTCTTAATAAAGAATATTGATAGGGATTCTTGCAGGAAGACGTTGGGAAAGCTGCAGAGTTTCAACACTTATTTAAAAGAGAACACCTGCTCTGTTATCTGAAAAACTTATATGTTTTATGTAAACATATGTTTTTAAGTTGTCATCTCGCTCCTGTTATTTACATCATTGTACTCTTACTAGTGGTAGGAGAAGTCTTCGCACCCTTTTCTCAAATACAACACAACTATGTAAGAAAACTCTGTTACAAGTAAAAGTCATGCAATCAAAGTTTTCCATTTAAACTTAAGAAAACGTTAAGAGGTATTAGCAGAAAATGTACTTGTGTAACATTGTTATATAGATTACAGTATATTATTGAATTATTATTATTCATGCATGAAGTCTTGTATCATATAATGTCAATTTGCATTTCCACAGAAAACATTTTCACTTGATTGGTGAAATGTGTTACTATCACTGGAGCTCATCAAGTTTTTAAGTTTTATTCATGGACTCTGACTCCCTCTGGTGGTCAAATAAATACCTTAATAAAATGTAGGCAGAGTAAAAGATACATTTGGATTAGGAACACACCTTCAGACCTATGACTTTGATTCAGACACCTTAATTACTAATTATTACTAATGCATATTTATGTGAACTGACTGAACCATTATGAGAACCAATGTAATGTGACGTATACACTGTGTGGTTTTTGTAACATAGTCTACTTAGATTGCCAAGTGTTCCCATAAACAGTCTGATGTTTCTATACTAGAGGAATTTACAAACACAAATCTGATCAGAAATCTCAAAAAACAAAACAAAAACAAAATCCAGTGGAACTAATGAGACAGATTAAACTCATCAGATCCAGCATGTGCACACTTTCTCCTTTTGCCAAGTGCAAACTCACAAACTTGCTTAAAACAGCTTAGACATACACTACCGTTCAAAAGTTTGGGGTCACATTGAAATGTCCTTATTTTTGAAGGAAAAGCACTGTACTTTTCAATGAAGATAACTTTAAACTAGTCTTAACTTTGAAGAAATACACTCTATACATTGCTAATGTGGTAAATGACTATTCTAGCTGCAAATGTCTGGTTTTTGGTGCAATATCTACATAGGTGTATAGAGGCCCATTTCCAGCAACTATCACTCCAGTGTTCTAATGGTACAATGTGTTTGCTCATTGGCTCAGAAGGCTAATTGATGATTAGAAAACCCTTGTGCAATCATGTTCACACATCTGAAAACAGTTTAGGTCGTTACAGAAGCTACAAAACTGACCTTCCTTTGAGCAGATTGAGTTTCTGGAGCCTCACATTTGTGGGGTCAATTAAACGCTCAAAATGGCCAGAAAAACAGAACTTTCATCTGAAACTCGACAGTCTATTCTTGTTCTTAGAAATGAAGGCTATTCCATGCGAGACATTGCTAAGAAATTGAAGATTTCCTACAACGGTGTGTACTACTCCCTTCAGAGGACAGCACAAACAGGCTCTAACCAGAGTAGAAAAAGAAGTGGGAGGCCACGTTGCACAACTGAGCAAGAAGATAAGTACATTAGAGTCTCTAGTTTGAGAAACAGACGCCTCACAGGTCCCCAACTGGCATCTTCATTAAATA